>NC_140942.1:158782099-158789599 GCF_014529385.1 Adiantum capillus-veneris | reverse complement strand
CCTTTCCCCCATCCATATGAAAACGATGTAGCACCTTATCAACATAATCTCGTTGAGATAGATACAGACGCCTGTTGGGTCTATCTCGAGAGATACGCATGCCCAAAATATGATTAGCATTACCAAGATCCTTCATGTCAAAGCGATTCTTTAAGCTTTGCTGTAGTGCATCCAACTCCGTGACATTTTTACCCGCAATAAGCATGTCATCAACATACAAAATCAGCAATAGAAGAGATCCATCACTTGCCGTTTTGATATACAAACAGTGATCAGAATTACTTCTTTTGTATCCTTGAGACCTCATGAATGTATCAAACTTGTGATACCATGCACGGGGAGACTGTTTCAAACCATACAAGCTCTTCAAGAGTCTACATACTTTCTTCTCTTGCCCCTTTGACACAAAACCTTCTGGCTGCATCATATAGATCATCTCAAGCAAATCGCCATGCAAAAACGCTGTTTTGACATCCATTTGCTTTAACTCCATATCTTCAGAAGCAACCAGGCCTAAAACAAGACGTAATGTGGCAAGCTTTACAACAGGAGAAAAAATCTCATCAAAATCAACACCATGCTTTTGCTTGTACCCTTTAGCAACCAAACGTGCCTTGTACTTAGAAGAAGCATCAGATGTGACCTTGGTCTTGTAAACCCATTTACATGGCAAAGCCTTATGTCCTTTAGGCAAATCAACCAAGTCCCATGTATGGTTTTTCTCCAAAGACTGCATTTCCGAAACCATTGCTTTGAACCATTTCTTACAGTCTTCCCGTTGCATAGCCTCTTTATAGCAAGACGGCTCACCACAATCAGTAAGCATGACATAGTCCAAAGACGGTTCATATCTATCGGAGGGCCTTGTCACCCGAGTAGACCTACGCACCCAATGATCCATAACAGGTGGATTTTCAGCCTGTAAACCATCAAAAACAGCAGGCTGTTCAGCCGGTTGCATCGCAACAACGGGCGGTCTAGGAGCATCAACCTGTTCCCCTACCGGTGGTGCATCAATGGCAACTTGTTGGGGCTGATTTTCAGCAGCTAATGGCTGATTTTCAGCACCATTTTCAGCATGTAAAGGCTGCTGAACATTGGGCCTTCTTGGCTGTCCATATGTAACATCTTCACGAAAAACAACCCGGCGCACTTCCTCGACCTTTGTGGGCTGTTTGTGCATGCAATTCTCATTGAAGATGACATCATTGCTGCGTATGATATTCCGTAATGCGGGATCCCATAATCTATACCCCATTTCACCATCCTCACCATATCCTAGGAAAATGCATTTATGAGACTTTGGTTCTAGTTTGGTGCGCAGTTCACTCCGGATGTGAACATAGGCCTCACAACCAAACACTCTTAAATGTGCATATGAGGGTGGCTTGCCAGACCACACCTCCTCAGGCACCTTTCCACCCAAAGCCTTGCTAGGTGAGCGATTAATCAAGTGAATAGCTGTTTGCACAGCTTCTGCCCAAAAACCATGAGGTAATGCAGTATGTGACAGCATACTTCGAACTTTCTCTTGGATAGTCCGGTTCAACCTCTCTGCAACTCCATTCTGAGAGGGATTAAAAGAAGCCGTGAGCTCTCTTTTAATACCTTTAGTAGCACAAAAGTCAATAAATGCTTTTGATACATACTCCCCCCCATTGTCTGAGCGCAAAGACCTAAGCTTCTTGTCAGTTTGATTCTCAACAAACGCAAGAAACTTCTTGAAAGTATCCAAAACAACGCTTTTAGCACGTATTGGATACACCCACACCTTACGTGTAGCATCATCGATAAACAAGACAAAATATTTCTTTCCCCCTAAGGACAACTGTGGCATTTCACATACATCGGAATGCACTAAGTCTAACCTGTCAGACTTCAAAGAAAGAGACCTTTTGTGCGGTGTTTGACTGTGCTTACCATAAATACAGTGCTCACAATGAGAAAAATCAGCATACCTCAAAGACGGCAAATAACCACAACGAGACAGAGTTTCCATTCCTCTTTTACTCATGTGTCCCAACCGGCCATGCCACAAAGAGACACTTGGCTGCTCGGTTACGGCGACAACATGGTCACGCACACTAGATACATGCAAAGGATACAAAGTGTCCGATTTACAACCCTTGGCTACAATCCGGGCCCCTTTACAAATTTTCCACTTGCTATCACCAAAAGTGGTGTGATAGCCTGCATCATTTAGCTGCCCTGTACTAATCAAACTCTTCTTGAGTTGTGGCACATGACGCACTTTGTGCAAAACAAAAGTCATACCATCAGCAAAAGAAAACTGGACACTGCCAATACCTGCAATGTCACATGCATAGTTGTCTCCCAAATAAACAGTGCCCTGCACCTCACCTGAGTACTGTGTAAACCAATCCCTATGAGGTGTTACATGAAAGGAGGCACCTGAATCAAGAATCCAAGTATGCATGTCCACATCAGAACCCATAGCAAGGGTATGTGCATCCACAGAAGAGGCATTGAGTACATCAGTGCTGCTGTCACTGTCACAACTACTAGCAACATTGATTTCCTCAATCAACACGGTGCTCTTCTTGGCATTTCCCTTGTCCTTTGCATCAGTTTCAGCACCCTTGTTCTTCTCTTTCTTCCACTCATAGCATTCCCGTTTATAATGCCCTTTCTTTCCACAATGATGACACACAACATCTTTCCTACGAGATTTGCTGCGTGCCCTGTCCTTACTGTCAAATTTCTCCCTCTGTTGAGACCTGCCTCTCAAGTGCAATGCATTAGAAGACCCACCTGTGGTGTTCTTCCTGTTCATCTCTTCCATCAAGAGAGAACTCTCTACATCTGCATACTTAAGTGACGCACTTGAGTTACTAAGAGCTGTCCGGAATACATCCCAACTCTCGGACAATGTGCATAGCAGAAAAGTAGCTTTGAACTCCTCATCAATCGTGAATTTCAGCTCTGTCAATTGGCTGAAAATAGAATTGAATTCATTGAGGTGCACTGACATGTGCGTGCCCTCCTTCATGCGGAGATCCATAAGCTTCTTAAGCCAATACACTTTACTGGCAGCACTCTGCTGTGCATACAACTCGTCTAAACGCTTCCACATGCCCCATGCTCTCTGCTCATTCTCTACATTGAAGAGTAAATTGTCAGACACCGAAAGCATGATCGTGGAGCGAGCCAACTCGTCCACTTCTTCCCATTCTTCAACCTCCATATCATCCGGTTTCACACCCTGTAACTTAATAGGTTTCGCCTGTTTCTTCTGCAACATCACATTATAACATTGCTTCTTCCATATAGCAAAGTTATGGGCCCCTTCAAGCTTGCGAATGTGCAACAAATTGCCACTTTCACTGCTAGAACCCATTCTGAGTGATTGCAAACACTGAAACCCTGTTTTGCCGACCTAAACACGCCCAAATGTGCGCAATCGGGCAAAAAACAGCTTGCTGTTACAGAAAAACAGCGAGCAAATTTCACGCGAAATCACCCCAAAACGGCGTACATTCACTGCCAAACCCTTACCAAAGGTTTCCACAACGTGTATACATCATTTGCTTGCTGAAGTTCCCTGTTTTAGGACAAAAATCAGACCTGTAAACACCTGTTTTGCTCAATTTTCAGAACCTCGTTGGTAGAAACACCTGTAAGATTGACCTGTGAGACTTGCCCTAATGAAATTGCATCAAATTGACCCCGAAATTGGTCAATTTCAGCAGAAATAGGCTGCTGTTCGCCAGTTTTTGAAACCCTAATTTTGGGGAAACTGTCACCAGAGGTCGATTCTACACGGTGAGAGGATCCCTTCGCGACAGAGTTGATCGAAAACGGTTGAATATCCTTCCCGCAACGAGCAAGAACAGAATTCTGATCTGTGTTGCGAAAATGGCTCTCTTGGAAACCCTAAAGCTCTGATACCATGTGTGGGGGAGCAGGAGAGAGAGCCCACTTGCTACTCTATACAATGAGAGTGAAGGAGAAGAGGAGAGTGGCGCAGAAGAAGCACACGCAGAGAAAAATACGTGAGAGAGAGAGAACTCGTACAAGTTTGGGAAAAGTCACAATAATAACATTTTGGGCTTGACCTTTGAGTATATGAATAAGTGACTAGGGGGCCATTCACACTTGGGCCCTCTCACTTATAAGTTTTTTAACTTATAAGTTAATAAGTACAAGGCACTTAGGCCTTTATTCCCTAGCAAAGATCACTAATATTGAGAAAATACAACATTCATTCCGCTGCACCTAACATTGGTATCAGAGCTTTGGAAGTGTTCTGCATTACTCAAGGAAAGAACCACAAGAACCACAAGAATTTTTTGCTTGTTGCAATCGCACGAACCCAAGTTTACTTGGGCGTGGCGATTCCTAATCGTGTTATGTTGAAGAGTGACAAGAATCCCAAGAAAGAAGGGCTTGTCCAGCCTCCCCTTGTGTCTCTTTTCACTCATTGAGAGCGGACCGTGCACTTAGCGGTCGGCCAATCGACGTGAGGTGGGAAAAAGCAACCTTGGTGTGAGCGCAAGGCCGCCAAGGGGTGCGCCCGTAGAAAAGGGTAGAACTCGGGTGAAGAGAAGAAACTTCTCCAACGCGATTTGCAAGCAAAAGAAAACCTCAAGAACCTCAAGAACCCAAGATTCTCACGAATCAAGGACCTCAAGAACCTCAAGAACCCTAGATTCTCACGAATCAAGGACCTCAAGAACCAAGACCCTCAAGAACCCAAGTTCCTCGTGAACTTAAGAACCCAAGACCCCAAGAACCCACAAGAACCCACGACTTCAATATGGTCATCACTCGAAGCGGAATGGATACTTGGCTTGGAAGTGATGAGCATGAGAGAGGCGAAGAAGAATTTTCCCCACCAGGAGGTTTTTCTGACCCTTCCCCATCTACGACACCGATTGCACTAACTCCTATGGAGGCTTTCGACAAGCGGATGATTGGCAAGAAGTTAAGAGATGCCGAACGAAAAGCAGAAATAGAGCGTGACTCCAAAGAAAAGATGGCAGCCAGGACCGTCAGTCCCAAGAAAGAATGGCAGCCATAGCGCATAAGAGTGAGCAAGCACGCTTGGAAGCCAAAGCAAGAGAAGCAGAAATGGATCGCAGACACGCAAAAGACAAAGCAGAAAGAAAAGCAATACAAGAACAGAGCGACCGACAAAACAAAGAGTTCTTGCGACTTTATTCTCAAGTACAGGCGTACTTTGCAGAGAATCACGAAAAGGAAACTGTCTCAGTCTCTTCTTCTCCAAAGCAGGATACACAGGATTTGCATGATTGTGTGAAGCATGATGATGATTTGATTGACCATGACTTGCATGATAAATTGAATGATATTGCTAAGCATGAGGATTTGGATGCCAATGATTTGCATAATGATTTGGATGACAATGACAAGCATGATGATTTGCATGATCAAGATGTGATTTCTCACAAGCATGATGAATTGCATGAAGAAGATGTGATTGTTCACAAGGATGATGTGTTAGTTGATGCTTTTTCTAGCGAAGCTAACCTCGTTGCAGATTCAATCAACCACCAAGAATCGATCTTGGCTTTCGAGTCGAGGTCCAAAGAACCCCCACAGGACGATTCGATCATTCAAGAAGAAGAGATCTTGGCTCTCGAGCCTAGGTCCACAGAACCCCTTCAGGAAGAACCCATCTTGGCTCTCGAGCCTTGGTCCAAAGAACCATCACAAGAAGTATTATGTGTTCGCATGATTGATACGCACGCATTGTTCGAGTGTTTCATTCGTGAAGGTTTCCTGTATTTTAGTCAGCATCATTATGTGATCCTTTTTCCTAGGCATGACATATTGTATGTTGAGCACGTTTCTTTCATGGATGAGCACGAATGTATGCGGATTGTTCATGAAAAGTTGAAAAGTTTGTATGTCAGGAAGTCACATTTCATGTCTCTTCCTTGGCATGACACAGTTTCCGAGAGAGCACATGATAGTATGAGCACCAAGCATGGGCATTTCCATTGTGATTTGCCACAGTTGATTGGTTTCGATCAAACAGAAAAGATTCGAGCGCATTGTTTGCATGTGTTTGATGAACGGGTTGTCGCTCCGTCTCTATGTTCATCTACATTGCATATACAGTCTTTAGAGAAGACCAGATTTTTTTCCTTCACTTTACATAGAATGGGTATGTTCATAGTTTTGTGTTGGAGATTGCTTCAGGAATTTTCAACCATGGAGATTCTTGAAGATGGAAGAAGCACGACTCTAGACGAAGTTGATGCAAGAAAGGACATTCAGAAGACTTTCTGTCGCTTTCGGCGCGGCCCAAAGAAGCAAGCGTTGCAGACCTTTATGAAGTTCAAGTACCGCTCGACCCACACATCAAAGTTGGCCGACGACGAGTCCCTTCCAGGATTCCGGATGTTGTTGGCGATCTCCCTCGACGCCATACAATTCGGTATCAGTACCTCACTTTGAAAAAGAGGGGATGTCACGTGACACATCCCAACCCTATGTGTCCGTGGACAAGCTACACCACAGCAGGGTTCAATCGGTTCCATCAAGTCTAGATTAGCAGTGATCTGGCACTTTTGTGAGTCTATTCGTAGACCGTGCATGCCCAATCACTTAGCATAGATGCATATCCTCCGATTGCACACAGCATGATCATCGGAATTCCCATCAGAATCCATTAGCATCAGTTAGGGAAATTTTTCAGTGCATTTAGCCTATTTTCCTATTTATTGGTTATTTTCACTTATTATTTTTAAGTGACTTTCCAACAAAAGTAAGTAGGGCAAATTTTCTAAGTTTCTATATAAGCAAACCCAAGTTAGCACTAAATGGCAGAAGAGGCAACAGGAGCTTCCCGCTCAACAGGCAACTTCTCAGCAGTACCCCCCTTCAGCACCCCCAACGTTTTTGGACCTCCATCATCGCGGGCAATTTCTAGACCTTGGCAATTCCTTCCACAATAGGCCTTCGCCATCAACAGCAGAACCCCTGGCAACTGCAGGATCTCCTGGTCGCCAGCAGATCCAACTTTGCTAGCCGTTTCCCCCAGATCAGCTTAGCGTTTTTGCAAGCATCCTCAAGCAGTGGCGTTTTTGGATTGCTGTCCCAAATCAGCCTAGCGTTTTGGCTAGCAGCAGAACCAGCCAACGTTTTGATTCTCAGCTTTTACCACATCAGATCCCAGCGATTTCAGCCTATGCACAGTAGCAGAACCACCCCAGATTGGTTGCAGATGACCCCCATTTTCAGCCAAGAAAACGCAGCCAAAACAGTCATTTTCAGCCTCGAAACAGTCCCGAAATTCAGCGATAAGAAGATTCCAGATTTCAGCCCAAGTCGTCGTCGTCGTTGTCATCGTCATCGTCATCGTCGTCGTCGTCGTCGTCGTCGTCGTCGTCGGCGGCGGCATAGACCAAGTTGCATAATCCATTGCATACGCATTGTACACCTTTGTGCAATCAAAGAGTAGACCACTCTCGCCGACGAGAGTGGGGCCTTCGGGGGAGAGTTTTACAACCC
>NC_140942.1:158492099-158777099 GCF_014529385.1 Adiantum capillus-veneris | reverse complement strand
GCAATCTGTGTTTGAGAAGGATCTTCTCTTCACCCGAGTTCTGCTCTTTTCCGCGGGCGCACCCCTTGGCGGCCTTGCGCTCACACCAAGGTTTCTTTTTCCCACCTCACGTCGATTGGCCGGCCGCTAAGTGCACGGTCCGCTTTAAATGAGTGAAAAGAGGCACAAGGGGAGACCGGACAAGCCCTTCTTTCCTGGGATTCCTGTCACTCTTCGAAAACACAATTAGGAATTGACACGCCCAAGCGAACTTGGGTTCGTGCGACCACAACAAGCAAAAAAAATTCTTGTGATTCTTGTGGTTCTTTCCTTGACTGATACAGAACACTGCCAAAGCTCTGATACCTATGTAAGGTGCAGAGAAATGCATGTTTGAACTTTGCTCAAGATGAGTGCTCCGAACTGTGCTCAAGGTTCCTTTTGTTCTTATGGAAGGGAGAGCCTTCCGTTCTTAATGAGAGAGTGCAATGATCACAAACAAAGTGAATGGACACTGTGCGTGCAAGTGTATGAGACTGAGAGATAGAGAAGAGAATACAACACCAGAGACGTTGTAAACCCTCCTCCGAAGGCCCCATTCTCTATGGCGAGAGCGGTCTACTTATGATTGCACAAATCTCTACAATGCTTGGACTTGCCGACGATGTCGACGACGATGAGGACGACAACGAGACGGCTGAATTTGAAAACTCTAAGGGCTGAAATCTGCAAATCTTCTATCTGCTGAATTTTGACTCTATGTCGATGGCGACGATGCGACGACGACGCGCTGAAAACGCACATGCTGAAATTTGCGTTTTCCGGGCTGAAACTATAAACCTTGCGGAAACTGACCGTGCGGCGAGGAACTGCTGCGGGAAGGTGAGATCTACGAGGTTCGCGACTTCTTCTACGATGTCTAAAGGTTGAAAACTGAAAACGCTGATGCTTCTCGGTGTTCCGTCGCTGTGAATCTGTAAAACGCCGGGGCTGATCTGCAAATCAAAAACGATAGGGCTAAAAATGGTTCTACTGTCCCCGGATGTTCTGCAATTGCAAAACGTTAGGCTAATCTGCTCTGTCGTGCTGACGCCGGGCTGATCTGTTGTGCACAAATCGCCAAGGCTGGTCTGTAGATGAAAAATGCTAGGGCTGTCTTGCTGATGCAGCAAACGCTAGGCCTCTAGGTTTCTGTTGAGAAGTTGCATGTTGAGCTCCTGCTCCTGCTCCTGCTGCCTCTTCTACCAATTAGTGCTAGCCTAGGTTTGCTTAAATACAAACTTACTCAATTTGCCCTACCTACTTTTCAACAAAAGTTACTTAAATTAATAAGTGAAAAATGTCAAAAATAGGAAAAATAGGTTAAATGCACTGGAAAATTCCCCTGAAGAATTCTGATTGTTGGTGCAGCGAAATGAATGTTTGCGCTTTGCTCAAAATGAGTGCTCCGAACTATGCTCAAGGTTCCTTTTGTTCTTATGGAAGGGAGAGCCTTTCGTTCTTAATGAGAGAATGCTATGATCACAAACAAAGTGAATGGACACTGTGCGTGTAAGTGTATGAGACTGAGAGATAGAGAGAGAAGAGAGATACGACACCAGAGACGTTGTAAAACCCTCCTCCGAAGGCCCCACTCTTGTCAGCGAGAGTGGTCTACTTATGCTTGCACAAACGGGTACAATGATGATGCATGAAACTGATGCAGATCTAGGCTATGTCGACGACGACAACCGGGATGGCAATGACGACATTATGGCTGGAATGGGGATGGATCTAACTGCTGTCCAAAAACGCTATCTACTAAAAATCTGTTGTGGGTGATTGCTGAATTTCCGGGGTGTTTTGGACTGCTGAAAAACGCAGATTTGGCTGCGTTTTTGGAGGCTGATTTTTCTTGACAAAAACACTGATGACTGTAGTGGGTTAGGTCAGAAAACGCAGGTTTACCTGCTGCTGAAAACGCTGGTTTACCTGCTGTCGTTAGGGCTGTAAACGCTGCCTGTCTTGCTGCGAATGAAAGCTGAAAACGCTGGTAATTTGCAGCCCTCTGATGGTGATGAAAACGCTAGATGCAAAGGAGGCAATGCGGTCCAGATCTTGCTGAAAACGCTGTGAGCGGGATGGAAACACACAGAACGCCTCTATAACGACCTGACACACACTCTTGGGAAGATACACATACACACTATGGGGCACCACTCGGCTTACACAACCCCCCTGGTGTAACAGACTTGGACACTGCAAGTCAAGAATCAACCGCGACAGCACCAAATAACCACTTCAAAACAATTCACAGATCACAATAGATTTGCACTGGCCCGGCGGAGTTCCGTGCCTAGAGATATTGGCCCCAAAGACTGGCGCCCCTTTCAGTATTTCTTTTTATTAATCAGATCAAAGTACAAGAGAGCGGTTAGGGTTTCACTCTCAGACTCTGCGTCCAGATGCTCTGAGAAGTGAGGCCCTCACCACTAATTTAAAGGTTACAAGGGATGCCCAAAAGCAGAGCCCCAAAAGCTTTTAAAATCAAAAGCATCAGTTCTCTCTCTCTCTCTTAGAGAGTCTTTTCTCTTTTTTTTTATAAAAAAAAAGCAAAATTCGCGTCGCTCATCATTTTCCCAAAAAAAAAAAATTATTTATTTTTTTTCTTAGCCTCCGCGATTTCCGGAAATTAGGGTTTCTATTGTTTGCCACGTCATCACTTTGTGACATACCCCCCTCTTGAAAGCATTGTAATCGACCGCGATTACGCCTGCAAAACCGACAAAAGCCATAAACCGTCTTAGCAGACACTGACTGTTAGTACCTACGTACTAGAAACACACATCTAGCACATGTACAAAATCGACAGTCACATCACACGACATCACAAGACATCACCAGACATCACATGACATTCAACATTCATTCGGATCTTAGACCACGATTTATCGGCAATGTAGCTAGCAATCACATCTAGGTCCAATCGGGACCTCATCAATGTCCGATTGACTAACCCCTATTGCAACCATGTCTATTCGAGATCAATCGAACCAAAATGCTGCAGTCATTTCGGCTATCAATTCCTGCACTCACAAGAAGTCAAGAACAAATCAGTATCATTATCCGGAATTCCATTTCATAAAGTCATCCAGCAGAATACTGTCAGCTCTCAGTATCCCTGAAGCTCAAAGAGACATCAGTGACTTTGGTATCAAAAATCGAGGCATCTGTTGACAAAGGAGCGGAGTAACTCCCCTCTTGTGCATCCCACTACACCATATCTTCGGCCAGGCTGAGTTTCTGGGTTCCGTTTGGAGTAGACTATGGTAAACCAAAACATCGAGGTAAAGTTTCACAATCCGAGGAGTATCTGCTAGGTCCTCCTCCTCCATCCACTTCGCATCAAATGCAGGAAAGTTCTTGAGCTAAACCAAGAACCCGCCTTCGGACTTTACCTTTCTTCGTATCGTTATGTGCCAAAATCTGTTCAGGAACAAGGACTTTCTCGTTTTCTTCCACTTCGGGTTGCTCATCAAGCTCCCCATCATCAGGCACATCACCCTTAACAAGGTTCAAGAGACTCACATGCAATGCATTATGAATCCTCCAAGTATTTGGCAGTTTCAATCGGAAGGAGACATCATTTATCTTGTCAGTGATCTGGAAAGGTCCGTAGTATCGCATACTAAGCTTTGAAAAAAGCCTCTCCTTTCCCTTTTCTTTCTTAGGCGTGTCTTCTCAAAAGTGAGAGCACCCAATCATCCTCCTTCGTTTCAAGTCGCGACGATGGCGATCCGCTACCTTTTTCTGTCGTTCTTGAGACTCCTGCAAAGTCTCGCGAACCTTGGCAAAAGCCGTATCCAAATCTCGCGAATATTCATCCGCTTCAAATTTCTAATCTTTCATGCTCAGGAAGGATGGAACCTTCGCAACACTTTCAACAATCTCACATGGCGTCTTCCCCGTCGAAGAGTGTATCGTGTTATTGTAGGCAAATTCCACCAAAGGTAAGTTCTTTTCCCATTGAGTCTTCTGATCCGAGATACAAGACTTCAATAAATCTAAAATCACTGAATTGGCAATCTCAAATTGCCCGTCAGTCTACAAGTGGAACGATGACGAACTGCAACTGCGTGCCAATGTTCTCCCAAATTGCCTTCCAAAACAAACTCATAAATCTGGGGTCTCTGTCGGAGAGAATCGTCTCAGACGTGCCATGTAATCGGAAAATCATCGTGATCATTCTGTGTTCTCGAGAGATCAAAAAAAAATGAAATCCATTTCAATATTTTCCCAGGGGCGGGTGGGTATGGGTAAAGGCTGTAACAATCCCTGTGCCTTATGCCTGTCAAACTTGACCTTCTGGCATACCAAGCAACTGCGCACAAACTCTTCCACATCCTTCTTGAGTCTCCGCCAAAAGAAAATCTCTCTCTACCCCTTTCATGGTGGTAGCAATGCCGCGGTGACCCGTAAAAAGTGGACAGTGGCATTCAGTCATAACCTTTTCCCTCAACGGCTGTGTAACGCACAACATAGTCTTTTTCATCAAGTAGCCTTCCCAAAGGGAGTATCCAGCTACTATCTCCCCATCCCGTATCTGTGTGAAAATATCTGCAAAATCTGTATCTGTGGCATACTGATCGACCATATCCTCAAAGCTCCTATGATGTATCGCGGAAATAGCCAGAACCAACGGTTTCCGAGACAAAGCATCTGCCACCACATTCTTCTGTCCCTGCACATGGACAACCTGGAAGTGGAAGTGTGACAAGATGTTCGCCCACCGCATCTGCTTTTCCGAAAGCTGCTTCTGTGACAAGAAGTAGCGCAAACTCTGATGGTCTGTAAAGACAGTAAAATCCGCTCCGAGTAGGTAATGCCGCCACTGAGTAAGAGCATGGATAACCGCCAATAGCTCTATCTCATAAATCTGTGCTGTCATCTCCGGCCTAGAGAACAAACGGCTCTCGTAAGCTATGACATGGCCTTCTTGCATCAAGAGCGCACCTAGACTACGACCACAAGCATCACAATATACTTCAAATGACTTCTGCAAGTCCCGCAAAGTCAAAATAGGTCCCGTAGTCAATTTCTCTTTCAATGTCCGAAAGGCAATCACCTCTATGGGTCCGCACGAAAAAGGTACTCCTTTTTGTGTCAAGGTATGCAAAGGGGAAGCAACCTCTGCAAACTTTCGTATGAACCGCCAGTAGTACGAACACAGTCTCAAGAAGCTTCTAACTTCATGCACATTCCTCAAATCGGGCCAATCACGGATAGTCTCTATCCTGGCCGGGTCCATTTGCACTCCTGGTGCTAACAATGTGTCCCAAAAAGTGCATCTCTGGTAGGAAAAATTCACTTTTCTTTGCATTAATCACTAACGTGTGATCTCGTAATGCCTGAAAGACTTGAAGCAGATGATCTCTGTGTTCTGCCTCATTCTTGGAGAAAACAATGATGTCAAAGAAAGTGCCAACAAATAGCCTGTACTCTCGGAAAATCCTGTCCATCATCCGGTTAAATGTCGCAGGAGCATTGGTTAAGACAAAAGGCATCACCAAAAACTCAAATAACCCAAAAGTCGTCCGAAAAGTTGTCTTGTAGACATCTCCTGGCGCTATCCTGATCTGATGATATCCACTCTTCAAATCAATCCTACTAAAGCACGAGGATCACTGTAACTTGTCGAGTATATCATCGATCCTAGGAATCGGAAATCTGTTCTTGATGGTGATTTCGTTGAGAGTGCTATAATCGATGCACATTCTCCAAGATCTGTCTTTCTTCAAAAACCAACAACACTGGAGAGCAATACGGTGAAGTACTAGGCTGGACAAGACCCTTTTCCAAGAGGTCTTTCACTGTGTTCATAATCTTTTCATTCTGTACTCGACTCACACGATAAGGTGGCCGATTCGGTGGCGTGCTTCCAGATATCAGATCAATGGTATGATCTTCAGGCCCTCTCAAAAGCAAATCGGCATGAGCGTGGAGAAAAAATCTTGGCGTTCTTTTCTTCAAGTCAAAACATATTCAACCTTTATCCAGCGTTCAGTTCTCTCCCAAAAGAATGAGTAAGAAACTGAAGTTCATCAAGTACAATCTCTAAGCCCTTCATTTATCAAAGTCGCTTTCTCGGCCCAGTAGTCAACCACGGCGTAGTTCTTGTGGTACCAAGGGATCCTGAGTAGAACGTCACTCGCGTGCCCTAAACACCCCTGTCATTGCAAACAAAGTTTGCCAATGCTCGGTGTAATGGCAACATCCCATCCGGGTGCCAGTCGAACTACCTCTGCCTGTGGCGTCAGTCTGTCGGGCGTAATTCCAAATCGAGCCGCCAATTCCAAGTGAAAAGAAGTTGGCCTTGGCCCCTTCAAAAGAGCTTCCTAATCCTTCACTTTGCCCCAAAAGCGGCAAAGTTTGTACTTTCATTCATTAGATTCGGTGCAGGTCCCACGCCATGTGGTACCAGTTCTGCTTTTCTATCTGCCTTTTCTGCCACATTCCTCAGCTGCTCTCGAACTCTCAGACCTGTCGTCGTCTCTATCATTCTGTTCTTTCTGTGCCTTTTTAGGGCACTTCGCGGAGATATGTCCATGTTCCGTGCATCCAAAGCACTTCCCCTCTCTGATGAAGCGAGCTCTCTCCTCAGGAGTAAGCTTGGGTCGTGCATCCTTTTTCTCTCGGTTGCTCTTTTTCTTTCTACTTTCATTCCCAGAAGTTTGTTCGGCTCGTTGTGTCATGGCCTCATCTATGGGGTAGGTCAGACTGCCAGAGTGAATGGCAAAGCCCCGCTTCGCATGACTCATCAACTCCTGAATAGAAGTTGACTTCTGTTCCAAGCAGTGATCTCGGATCTCTGTAGGTACACCCAAGGTAAACCGCTCAATCTATTCTCTGAACGAGATCTTCTTGAATGAAGAGGCGAGTAGAAAAGAGTTCCAGAATCTTTCACAATAAGCATTGATTGTGTCTTTCTTGGTCATCCGAAGATGGTTCCAAGCAGCTGGTACATCTCGTTCATATTCTTGCGTCAACCGAGAAGAAATAAAAAGCTTCTTAAATTTCAGTCATTTAACTGGCGCACTCTTGTTAAAAGAAGCGTGGACCACCAAGTACGAGCATTCCCCTTAAGCTAAGAGGTAGCTCTCCGAATCTTGGAGTGCTTTGAATAGCGTCCTCCCGCGAAAGCAATGTCAAACTGCTGTATAAAAGACAAAGCCTTCGAAGCATCTGAGTATCCTGAAAAGTATCAAACTTGATCGAGTGGCCACCTTCTTTAAACTCTCGGACTTTCTTGCTTTTATCTTCGAGAAAGTCATACTTAAGGCAGTTGGGGCTGCACAGAGCCGTTGCAAACGGTCAAAAACGGACATTTTTTTTAATCTGTTCCGGTCCGACCCCGGTCCGACCCCGGCCGTCCCCTGTCCGTCCCCCCTGCGACCCGCCCGTCCGGCCCGTTTTCCGTCTATCCCTCGGCGTTCCCAGCCGTTCCCGGCCCAATTACGGCCGTCCCCCGGCCCTAGGGCCCGTCCCCTGTAACTATGACAATTGAGCTTGGGCCAACACCAATGGGGCAAACAGCTCACACAATATGGGTAAAATATGCCAGATACAATCACAAACTGGAACAGAAGCTTCACTCATAGGAGAACGCTTCGCTCATAGGAGAAACTTACACAGCAAAATTAGCAGAAAAAGAGTGAGGAGTCCGGAACGGCCCAAAACCCAGTCTATAATGTCAAAATGCTCAAATCCGACCTCGGATAATCAGATTTCGGCCAAAACAGGCTCCAAAAACCCCAAAAACACACCTGCGGCTATTCCTCCCATAGTTACAAGGGACGGGGGGGACGGGCCCTAGGGCCGGGAGACGGCCGTAACCGGGCCGGGAACGGCTGGGAACGCCGAGGGACGGACGGAAAACGGGACGGACGGGCGGGTCGCAGGGGGGACGGACCGGGGTCGAACGGACCGAACGAGGACGACAGGGGTCGACCGGGGTCGGACCGGAACAGATTTAAAAAAATGGCCGTTTTTTACCGTTTGCAACGGCTCTGTGCAACCCCAACTGCCATATTTTTTAAGCCTTGGCCCTTGGGAGGCTATAAAAGGCTCCCTTGGGCCTCTTAATACTCATAGTCTCAATGCTCAATGCTCATTCCATTTCCCTCAAGCTCAAGGCTCAAGCTCATTCCATTTCCCTCAAGCTCAAGGCTCAAGTTTGAACTTTGAAGCTCTCCTCTCCCTCTTCTACCCACTTTGAAGCTCTCCTTTACTCTCTCTCCACACAAGCTCTCCTCTAACCCTTCTAACTTCTAAGCTCTACTCTCTCGACTCTCCACCATCATGTCATCTCAAGCCAACTCCACTTCTGAAGCCGCTTCTTCTCGAAGGAGGCCCGCCGTGCAAACGTGGTAGTGGTGGGATGAAGTCGACTTTAGCTCGCGTGGCAAAGGTGGCGGTGCAAGACCATGGGCGTGCAAGCTATGTCCATACAAGAGATCGGGTGGTTCAAACAAAGTGCGAGCCCATCTTCTTCATGAACCCGGTCACGAGGTGAAGTTTTGCCCTCATGTAGCTCCCGAGAAGAGGTTGGACCTTCTTGAGAAGCTCACGGTGTATGAGGTTGCGCAAGCAGCCAAGAGGGGCCGTTTTGTTGCCGTTGATCCCTCCGCCACGGCGACACTGCGAGAGCAAAGGGAAGCCAACCTTGACGACATCTCTCGAACCTTCAAGAGCCATGGATCTACACCGTCCTCTTCCCTTCCGCATCGCCAAACCACTCTCAACGAAAATTGGAATCCTAAATTGAAGGAAGAGGTGGATAGGTCGGTTGCCCGATTCTTCTTCCACGACCACATTGCCTTCCATGCTTCGCGGTGAGTTTCCCTTGGCATATGCACATTGCAATCTTCCATTTTGTATTCATAATGGGTTATAATTTCTCGAGTCTCCATACTAACACAACATGCTCTATTTTGTGTGGATAGGTCTCCATACTTTCGAACCATGGTTACGAAAATAGGGGAATATGGCTCCTCTTATGTGCCACCTTCATCGGAGAGGCTTCGCACCACCCTCCTTGACAAAGAGAAGCTTGCCGTGGAGCAAGCGGCCCAAGCAACAAAGGATTTGTGGGAGACCAATGGCGTCTCTCTTCTTGTAGATGGATGGAGCGACACCCGCAAGCGGTCCATCCACGGGGTGGTGGCCTACTCTCGAGGGGAAATGTACTTTGTGGAGTCACATGATGCATCCGATAGAGGCAAGGCCGCCGAGATGCTTGCTGCGGAGTGGACAAGCACCATAGAGATCACCGGCCCGGAGGATTTCCTTTGTATGGTTGCAGATGAAGAGGCGTCAAATAGGGCAGCCGGAGCTATCATTGAGGGCATGTATCCCAGCATCCATGTCACATTTTGCATGGCGCATTGCCTCAATAACCTCCTCAAGGACATAAGGAACTTGTCATGGATTTCACCCACCATTGGTGACGCCTCTCGAATTGTCTCCTTTGTGCTCAACCATCAAAAAGTGCGCCATGAATTCTCAAAGAGGAGCCACTTGTCCTTGCTCAAATATTCAGAGACAAGATTTGCATTCAATTGGCTTATGCTAGACCGCTTGTTTACATGTGGCGGAGCCTTAAGGGGCCTCTTTCTCAGTGATAAGTTCCAGGCCATGCCGGAGTCTACATCAGCAGTAGGATTGAAATGCCGAGAATGGACCGACGACGCCGCTTGGTGGAAGGAGGTGAAGACTCTTGACGCCATGGTCAAGCCTATTCTACACCTACTTCGAGTGGTGGATGGCTTGCAGCCATGCATTGGCAAAGTCTACGAAGCCATGGATCGGATGATAGAGGCACTTGAGAAGCTTGTGCCTGACCCTGTTCAGTATGCGGAGATTCATGGCTTGTGTGAGTCGAGGTGGAATGGATACTACTCTCCACTTCATGCGGCAGCTTATGTGCTTGACCCTGAGTTTCAAGGAAGGCGTCAAGAGACCGACAAGGAGGTGAGCAAAGGATGGCGGCTTGCATTGGAGCGCCTTGAGCCTAGCAGTGACATTAGGCGCAAGATTAGAGACGAGCTACTCAACTACAGGCAAAAGAAGGGCTCCTATGGATGTGTAGATGCACAGCTTGATCGCAACAAGATTGGCTCGGTTTTGTGGTGGGAGGACTATGGAGGAGATGGCCCACATTTGCAGCGCTTGGCTGTTCGTGTCCTTAGCCAAGCATGTACCACTAGTTGCTTGGAGCAACTATGGAGTGTGTACAACCACATTGCCTCTAAGAAGAGGAATCGCCTTGGGGTTCAGAGGGCCAATGATTTGGTGTTTGTGAGCGCTAACTTGCGCATGCTTGCCAAGAGCGTCACACACAAGGCAGATCCTTTCACTGAGTGGGAGATGGCACAAGAGAATCCATCTATGGCCGATACTCTTTTGGAGGAGCTAGAGGAGGATTTCGAGCTTCAATGCGAGCCTCCCGAGCCGGAGCCCTCATACGTCGCTGACGACCTCGACTACGACGACGATGTGGAGATTCAGCAGGCGAGCACTTTTTGAGTTTGATGATCATTGATCACTCGACTCTCGAGTCTAGACTCTTGAGTCTACGACTCTACCTACTACATAGCCCTTTGTACTTTTTGTTATCCTTGAGGCCTCAGGCTTGTCCTAAGTCCTTTAGGCTTTTTGACTCTTGAGCCCTTGTGGCATGCACTTCTCATTTTGTATCCATCGATCATCGATGTTTTATTAGCACATTTCAGCCTATATGACTCGTGTTCTTTGGTCTATTTAGTGTAAATTTATGGTCAAAGTGATGCTCTATGTGTGTGGCATGTGTGTAGGTCAAAAAATGCCAAAAAAACTCTCTTTTTTTTTGCCGTTCCGAAACCCGTCCCCGTTTCCTGACTTTTGCAGTCCCGACCCCGACCCGCCGTCCCATGTAACTATGGTTCCTCCTCTCTTCTCCACGTTTTTTCTGGTGTTCTCTCTCTTTTTTCAATTCCCACACTTAGATTTTTCACTTGGGCACCCTTGGCCTTTTAAATGACCTCAAACGGACCCCGAAGAGACCAAAAACTAACCTCACAGTGCATAGTTGTCACCTTTTTGCATCATCCGCACACCTGGCACTCATTTCTTTTCAATAATGCATCCCGCCACCACGTGAAGTGGCCCCAAAAAGTGGTCCTCATGATGACCTTTCTGCATAATTATCACAAGAAAACACCCACGTTGTGCCCGTACTTCTCCATGTGCAAGTATTGACCCCATTCGCCCTCCTGACGCCACTAGATGCCATCTGACGCACCTGCTTACCTCATGTCGTCGGCCCGCGGATAGCTTCCTCAAGAAGTTTTATGCGCTACCAACTCCTCATTATTGTAGAAAAAACACATTGGTACTGGTAATAGTGAAAATCGATGCACTATGTACACCCTGTCCTACCTGCACACGTGTGGGCCCCACGTAACCACCTGGCTCTGGAAAATGGGCAATCCTTTATTTTATGCACCATGCATGTGTATGTACATATGCGCAATCCCTTGCTCTATAAAACTTCTGACAATGCCAAGGCAAGGGAGGTGGCTGGCGATGAGGAAAAATGCTAGGCTTGATGGAAGGGGAAAACGCCAAGGGGTGCTGGGGGAGTCTTGCTGAGAGAGGGAAGGACCTGTTGCCAAAGGCCTGCTGTACTCTTGGCTCATTTGCCATTTAGTGCTAACTTTTGGTTTGCTTATATATTTTCTTACCCAAATTGCCCTACCTACTTTTGTTGGGAAGTCACTTAAATTAATAAGTGAAAATGTCAAAAATAGGGAAAATAGGCTAAATGCACTGAAAAAATCCCCTAATTGATTCTAATGGATTCTGATGGAAATACTGATGATCATGTTGTGTGCAACCAGAGGATATGCATCTATACTAAGTGACTGGGCATGCACGGTCTACGAATAGACTCACAAAAAGTGCCAGATCACTTCTAATCTAGACTGACTAGACTGACGGAAACCTTGTTATGATGTAGCTTGTCCACGAACACATAAGGTTGGATGTGTCACGTGACACTTATGGATTCTAATGGGAATGCTTATGGTCATGCTGTGTGCAACCACAGAATATGCATATACACTAAGTGCCTCGGCATGCACGGTCTGCGAACACTCACAAAAGTGCCAGAACACTTGCTAATCTAGACTGACTGGACTGACTGAACCCTTGTCGTGTTGTAGCTTGTCCATGGACACATAGGGTTGGATGTGTCACATGACAATATCGATAGCCAAAAAGATGAAACGCTGGAGTGTACGCATCGTTACCTGTTCTCTTGTTTATTTTTTAAAACTTTCACCAAGGGGATGCCTACTGAGGTTAATAAGTTGGGCGGCCATACCAACTTGTAGGTTGGCCACTTAAAAAAAGCACCGCTGGCTAAGTTTAGGCAGCGCTGAAAATTGCCCTACGTAAGAATTGCCCTCGAAAGGATGCTGCGTAACATGAAAAGCAAGCCAACGTTTCCAAAAGGGCACATGAGGTGACCATTCTGCAAGCAAGAGATGTTGTGAAGGGGTGCTCAAGGCAAAGAGGCATGGCTGCTCGCAGGAAGGGGTGCGAGTACGCGGGTGAAAAGGGGTTTATCCCGATGGAGGTGTGCGAGTTGTTCGGGTACTCCGCACACACACACACAATTCTTCTGTCTCTTTTTTTTTTAATGGAACTGAAATAAGAAAATCAAATTACCTCATGCTCGCATATGTGTGTGTACCACTTTTCTTCTGCTTCCATATCACTCCGGTAAGGGGAGGAGAGAGTAGCGGCAAAGGTGAGAGACTCACAACCTTCGGGTCCCGGAAAAAAATTTGCTCTGATACTACTATGAGGCTTAGTGGTGTTAATCCTATAATTAAGACTTAAACTTCATACTTAAGATCAAACTGAGACTCAAAAGACTGAATGTGTGTTTGATTGCTTGAATGAATGCTTGAAAACTGAGTACAATAGGCTCCTTATAAAGGAGACGAAGAGACACAAATGAAAAGACACGTCTCATGGTGAAGAGACGCAACTTTAGACGTAAAGCACATCCTTTCGGCGAAGAGCTACAACCATTGGACGAAGAGTCGCAACCGTAGAGCGAAGGGGTGTGACCAGTTGTCGAAGGAGTGTAGCTTTTGGCGAAGAGGCATGTCTTTTGGGCGAAGGGTCTCAACCAACCAAGAGTAGGGATCCTCCTTGGTATGGTACTTCGCCTATCTGCATCCATGAGTGTATGTATATGACGTATATTAGTCACAATCGTGACAAAAGTTATGTCTCTTCACCATGAGACGTGTCTTTTCATTTGTCTCTTCGTCTCCTATATAAAGAGCCTATTGTACTCAGTTTTCAAGCATTCATTCAATCAATCAAACATTAGTGTTCTCATCTTGAGTCTCAATTTGATCTTCAGTATGAAGTTTTAGTTTTAAATATAGGATGAGTACCACTAATCCTCACACAAGGGGCTTCATTAATAGGTTCCAAATGCTAAGTCGAGCAACCTCCTAAATATGAAAGGTCACTTACTAATCAATGCAATGCTAAGAGGTGGTTCACATGAGATAAAATGCATATATGCCAAAATGCTGTATTGTACAAGAGAGGGTATGAAACTATGACCGATGCTAGACTACAACAGAAGCTTGTCCACGTGGCGCATGTGAAGTGCGCACGTGACATCCCCCTGTTAAAGGTGAAGCACAATTGCCAAACTTCTCCCTGTGGATTCTTCTTGTACTTCTGATGTTGAATGCTTTTGATGCTTGTAAAGGCATAAGCCGATGAAAACTCCTCCAAACTTGTGGATACTGCGGATGTAGGTACTACTACGATGTAACCACCAACAATACGAGTTACTAGGTAGACTTACTATGTCGCAGAATACCAACCTTGGTGCTGACTCTGCCTTGCGAGCAAGTACGACCACTCGAATAGTCCTATCGTGAAAACATTGCGGGTGAAGCTGAAAGGTAAGGGTGCTCAGAGGTATGCTAAGAGGTGGTTCACATGCAATAAAATGCATATATGCTGAAATGGTGTATTGTGCAAGAGAGGGTATGCAACTATGACCGATGCTAGACTACAACAGAAGCTTGTCCACCTGGCGCAAGTGAAGTGCACACGTGACACAAAGCGCCAAGGGTATTGATGGCTGAAAACACTAGAGGGCTTGAGTATTGTGGGTCTGCGGTAATGCGCGTGCTACTGATGCTGTGTACCGAACTTATCCTACAATTGGGAGCCAAGGGCTGCTTATATTCTCCTTGAATGCTAAGTCAAACAATCACAAAGCCAAAGGGCAACCCACGACTTTATAAATTAATGTTATAAATCAATTGATAAGCCTGTTAATAAGAGGTGCTTCCTATGCAAATACTACCTAGGCTTGATGTTAATGCTTCTGTAACTTCCCAATGCTTATAGCTAGCAGATACTAGTTGTGCTCATGTGCGATCAAACTATACATGCACTATAGTATATACCGGTATTTCAACAATATCTTCCAAGCAAACAATCTTTAAACTAATACTATTGTCAAAGTCTCTACATCGAAAAAGTCGTGTTTAAGGTGATTTGGAAGAAAGCACATCTAATCGTATATGATTCGTATGTTTGTGTGTGTGTGTGAGAGAGAGAGAGAGAGATACACAAAGATGATATAAACACGGTTACTTGTACAAGATTTTTTCAAGCTGGCACGCTCAATACACAGATTTACATCTACTACATGCGCTTTTCAAACACCCACCTATTTTTCACAATTGAGAGGAATAGGGTAACAACGGAGTCTAATGGAAAGAGAGAACAAAAATTCAGAGCCATAGTTCAGTATAAATCTAGATCCACATTGCCAGCATAGACGTTACTAATGACTCAAATACGTCTAGGATTTAGATTGAGAGAGAGAGAGAGAGAGAGAGAGAGAGAGCCAATAATCAAGATGTGCACCTCCTTCCAATCTGGAATGCCACCAGCGGGAACCCATGCTGGATGATCGAACTTACAATTTGCTCCAAAGTTGCAAGTTCTTGTCCTCATATAGTATACACAATCTTTTTCACAGGGTCTTTGTGGATAGATAGAGAGTGTCGGAGCCATGTCCAGCCTAGCTCTTTTAGACAAGGCATCCCCAGAGTACAAGACTTCAAATGGTACAATAGGAAATTTATCGGCATATTATAGTGTATTCAGCCACAAGCCAAAAAAAATCGATTGTGGAGGAAAATTATGAAAAATGACAGGGGGAACAAGGAAAATAATAGTCATACAATACCGCAATGTTAATTACCGATGTAGAATGACCATCATACAAGGAAAGGGGTCAACATATATTGTAATACGATGACACGCATTATCCAGCAAGTCCGCGTAGTAATAAAGGTACCAATGCAGCAGCAGAACAACAAATGTGTCAGACATTTACCCGAACTACTAGTTGAACCAAGAGAAATTAGAAATTAACAAAGGAAAAACTTAACAGGTCCTTCACAATGCAAGATGCGTAAGTGTTTGGATGCGATAAACCAGGGAACACTTAGAACGCATACACTTGACCATAAAAAAATTTAAGCATACACTTGACCATAAAAAAAATTATGTCTCGGCTGGTGAAAGTCTAAAATACTTACCGTGAAAGTCTAAAATACATCCCAGACTTCAGGATTAGATGACCCACGGGTATGATGGAAAAGAACAAGTATGCTCACACAAGCAGTGACAATTATGGAGAGGAAGAGAGAGCTGCATACCTTCATCTCCTGGGCGCTTAAGGTTTGAGAAGAAAGGATCAATCTGCTGCCAAGAAACACCGGGGGGGGCCATAGGGGTGTATGATCCGTAGACAGAAAGAGGGTCAGCAACGTAGGCAGCAGCAGGAGCGTACGAAGCAGAGGTAGCGGTCGCACCACCTGCTGCCACCAGCGGTGGCGCGAGGCCTGCATAGCTGGCGGAGCTCCCGCCTGTCTGATACAGCGACGCCATTCCCATTCACTCTTTCGCTAAGCGAAAATTTGGCGGGTCTCTTGTATTCATAAATGAGCAAGCCGACTGTAGATGTAAATGTAAATGTTAAACACTATTAAAAAATCATTTATTTTATATTATATTTTATATTGATCAACCTTATCTTTCTTTTCTTTTTTTGGCTTGCCCAAAGGGCAAAGGCTATAGAGATGGCTTCTCTTTTTTTGCTGACTAATTTGTTTTGTTCATTTTGTGGGTTTATATCAAGAACCACTCCCTAGCATGATCAAAGTGGTTGGGAATGTGGCCACTTTCCGAACAAGATGGGTATCCTAAGGTTCTATTGGGGAAGCGGGCAGTGGTGGATTCTCTGTGCGCGAGTCACCCACGGCGGTGCTGCACCCCGTGGAGGTCCCCATCGCTATTGCTTGGGTTGCAGACGTTTTTACAAACAACTAGCAAAGTCAATCTCCACTCGTGATTGTGTCATGGTTCACCACTCACGTATTGAAGCCATTGCAGCATTTGGGATTCAGCCGAACAACAGAAGCCGTCCTTCAAGGCTAGCACTCAACTACACAGGGCCATAACATTTTCGCATTTTGCAAGTTCTACCAACTGTTTTGCTGAACTTTTTATGCTTCACGTTACTCGTTTTTTCAGCTTGCTATGCTTTTGGCTGTGTTTTTCCACCCCTTGCGTAGCGCAACCCTAAACCGGCGAACTTGCAGGCGGATGTGGTTTTCCTGCCGAGGAAGCACTTGGTTTAGGTAATGATTTGCTTGCTTAGCTGATTTTTGTTTCGGGTGTACATTTGAACCTACTTTAATGCTCTCGTGATGGAACTCTTGTGAACCTAGCGGAGTTAGTGCACCGAGTCCCCATCTTCTGTCCCCTCCTACCCCCCTTTCGTCATTAGCTTACTCAAGTTGATCTCGTCATCTGCACCGGAGACCAACAGTGAGGCTAAAGACATGAGGCATTATGTTAGGGTTTCACATCCTGCAGATTTGTGCTTCCGTCATGCTGCCCAATTCTAGTTTCGTGATTATGTTTCTCGGCTTCATCTTGTCCAAAATGGCATTTGCAGTTTATTTGAACGCGCGTCAGGCTAATTAGCACTCTAATGTCTCACGATGATGTGTGCAGCTTGGTTCGGAGATTGCAAACAGTCATTCGATTCGGATATGGGTCGGGCTCAGGTGGGATTTGGTGGTGCATTGTCTTGTGATGAGAGTGAAGAGTACCTTTGGCAGTAGCAATTGCAAAATCATCCTTGCTCCCATGCCTCATCCGGATTGTTGCTTTCGTGCTAGCACTTGTCACATATGCTGAGAATGAGTAGCAAAAGGCCTACGTTGTTGCATATTTTGTTAATGTGGGATAGGGTTCGGGTTAGATATAAGCTCATGGTTGTGTGCCAAGTTTTTGCTTGTGTGCATAGCGGTTTTTGTTTTGCTTGCCAGGGCAATCAAACAAATAAAGCTTTTTGGTATGCTATGTTCACTTTGGTACGAGGGGGGGATTTGCGATGATGTCTCGTTTATTTCCTGGACATCTTTAGATGCTTCAGATGAAAAGAGAGAAGACTGAGCAAGCTTTAGATATTGGTACGATTCGGAATACAGGATAAGCTGTGATGATGAGCACATGCCTATTATGGATTCATGTCCATTATTTGGTTTTATTCGTAGAGCTTATGCGATTGAAAATTCCGATGTTTTTCTAGGAGTGGAATTGAAATCCTTTTGCCCAAGATAAGATCTTTGTTATATTAATGCAATGGCGAACTTTATTTATGTTTGGAACTTTGCGGGAAGTATCGTGGATGGGTTCGCATGATGCGATGTTTAATTTTATTCGTCTTTGTCTAGCTTTGTGTCACGTGGTTGATTTTATGTGGATTAGTAGTAAAAAATTACCCAAGCTTTTGAATTTTACTTTATTGTTGCAATTTATCCGTGTTACTTTTCCTTTAAATTTAAGGTAGTGTTAAAAAGCTTAAGGCATATAAAATTCCCAAATTTTGAAAATGCTATTGGCCATCTTAGCACAACAAGTATTTTAAGAATGGACTCTTTATAATCATACACTCCTGGGAATATCACATCTATTCAGAAAGAGTGCAATTAAAATTAAATTGTGCAATTCAGAAAGAGTGCACTCTTATGTTGTGCTAAGAAAAAAATTATTAAATGATTATTCCCTGCTCACTCATTTATTATAACATATAACTCATACTTATTATTTTTACTCTCTGTCCATGTTGAATTTTAGACAACTTTCCTCTATTTTTGAGAATTCTCGTAATAAAAATTAAATTACTTGATATTTTCATGATTCCAAGATTCTAAAGTTATCAAGAGAACTAAAAAAAATATCTTGAAAAATGTTTAATCTTGAAAAAGAAACGTGAAGTGCTATTTCCCTTTTCTCTCCTTCATAATAACATACTGCTCTCACTTATTATCACTAGTGTTTACTCAGGTTGTCCTTGCTGAACGTGAGACATTTACTCTCCTCATCATCATAGAAACACACAACCTTTATCTATCTTCTCTCCCCCTTCTCCTATATAACCAATACTCTTATGTGCAATGACTGTGCTATTCCACAAGCTTAAAGTCTCTTTGCCGAAAGCTTTTTGTGTTTAGTAAGGTTGCCTTCACCTACTTCAATGGATATCCCTATGGATGGTTAGTACATGCATTTTTTGAGCCGTGATTAGCTTGAGCATTTGACCTAGAGCATTGACATGAGCAATTTTGTGTAGATGTAAGCTTCAATGATTTTTCATTGGTTGAGCCAGTGGCCTTAGAATCACCCTCGTTACTCAATGAAAATCTTGAGAGTTGCAATACAGCTACTATTGTTTCACCTTTAGCTCGAAGTAAAAATCGATCGTCCGAAAGTTCTCCGCTTTGCAAAAAACTCAGCCTTAGAGGAAAACTGAACAAAGCTTCATCTTTAGCCATTAAAAAGGCTTTGATTTCTGTTAGAGGTAACATTAATTGTTTGTTTATCTTGATTAGACTCAAGTCCATGACTTTCACTAATGCTTTTTTTAAGGTAAAGCTTCTAGGTGTTTGGCAGATTCCTTGTTCTCATCTTCTTTGTTTAAGAACATAGAGGAAGGCAAAGAGGAGCCTAATGCTAAATCTTTCAACTCACAGTTGGCCATAACCCCTGTCTTACAAAATTTGGCTATTTCTGAATTGTCCAAGACTGCAAATTTTAGATTTGCTCTAGAAGGGAAAGTTTTATGTAAGTATGGAACTTACAAAATTCCCAAGTCTAAGTTCGGTAGATACATGCGTGTTGATCTTCTTGACAAGGAATCTGGGCCATACAGTAATCTTTGTTGTGACTAAGATCTACCTCTCAAAGTTTGTTGAAGCCTTTGGTCTTCATGACTTTGTGCGAGTTGAGGGGGCATGTGTAAAAAGGGTTGTCGAAGGACGGGGGTACTTGCTTGTGGGCTTTGTATACGGATGCCACCACATTGGTTGTCAAAGCAAAGCCTTTTGATTGTTGTCTCCACCTTTATCCAGAGCAAAAAATCAAAGAGTTGCTCTCTCAAAGTGCAAGTACTGCTGAATTTGTTTCAACAGTTGCATTTATTGTTGTCAAAATAGAGAATGCAGTTAGAAGCGATAGCACTCCTAGTTTTCGATTAACTGTGGTGGATGGACCGTCAACAAGCGATCAAGTGTGAGTCTTGACCAAGCTTTTATGCAACGCGTTTGTATCTTTCCTCATGTTTGTACCTTGATAGCACCTTCTCTTTGTCCCAACGAGGTGGCTTGACTATCAGCTTATGGTAAATGAAGTGCAAGAAAACGGATACTACTCTTGCTATAAGGACATGGGTCCTACGGGCAAAGCCATCGGCACAGCCGGACAGTGTGTACGGTAGAGGGAGGCTATAAAATATCACGGTTCACACACATTACCACCACCCTTTCACTGGTGTCCGAGCTATTTTTGGGAAAGGGGAAGAGCGGGTTGCATGTGCATGCGATGCGCCGCTTCTCTCCCACGATCCGCAGATAGCTACGTCTCTGTTGTACAACAAAAAGAAGGCAGGCACAATTTTATGTGTGCAGCTCGCAAAGACAGACAATGACAACAGACCGGAACAGCCCCACCTAGCCCTCCACAACGCACGACCAAGGCAGGCGACGAAGGCAAATTCGACCGGCACCGAGGCTTCGAAGGCTCCATTGGCTGCGGCGTAGGAAGGCCCTCTTAACCCTTGCATGAAGGAGGGGTGAACCCACCCCATGAGGTAAGAGGCCATCACTCTATCATAAAGCTATTGAGCCTTATTGTGTATAACAAGGAAAGATATCATACTTGTGTTGACAACAAAGCTAGAAGGAAAGGGAAAGCTTTAAACTTCAAGGAAGTAGTTTCACCCTTCCTTTTCACTTCTTCAAGGAAGGTAAGTTTTCCTTCAAAATTCTTTTTTCCTGAAGGAGGTAGCTTCAAAGTAAACAAGAGCCTTCACAAAAACGACAAGTTTTTGTGAAGATCCACAAAGGTGTTCTTATGACGAACGACATGTGAAGCGCTACAATTTTTGCAAGGCGAGGTTTGCATGCGACGCAAATTGCCGAGTATAAAAAACGCAAAGACTTCGAGCTTTACAAGGTACAAGTTGACGTTTTTTTCTCTCTCTTTATATTAGTGTGTGTTTACCATGGCCAGTGAGCATATCCCACCTACGCACACTTTTGATTTTGAGCACATAGACCAAAATCAAGGCACCATGCGTGCTGCCGACACTAATATGCATTACGATGATGATCCAGGAGATCATGGTCTTGTAGTGGCTTCTTTCAACACTTTGGAAAATCGTCAAAGCGTACTTGAACGCAACCTTTCTGCACTCAATGCAAATGTTACAAATCTTACTGAGCTACTTATGAAATTTATGAATTTACAGACTGCTCAAGGAGCCACAAGTAGCACGGTTCAAGGAAACCAAGCTCGCATGACTCAAGGAGTCCAAAACACAAGTGCTTCAGAAGATGCAGAAGGTAGCAATGCATTGCTTAAGAATATCACCATTCCAAAGTTTCACGGGGAAGAGCTTGATCGCAACAAGGATGCGGTCATTACGTTCTTACACAAATGGAGTGATATTCTTAGATTGAGACACACCCCGGATATAAAGACGTCTATGGAAACAAGTTTATCTATTAAAGGCAAGGCCTATTAGTGGTGGATGACATTTCCAATAGATGCTCGTCCTTTGTCTTGGGCTGCGTTTCAATATTATTACTTCAAAGAGTTTTTGGACTCCAATGAAGAAGATAAGAATGGCATGGGATGCATGCCACATGTCTGGCCTCTCTCTCACACACTACCTTTTGAAGTATCGAGTAATCATATTAAGACTAGAAGGTCTATATGAATTTCAAAAGATACGGGGTTTTAATAGGGGTCTTGATAAACACTATCATCTTCATGTCAAGATCCAACATCCAAAAACTTTGGAAGAAGCCATCGTTCATGCCCAAAGATATGATGATGACCAAGAGAAGAAGGGAGATGTTCCCTACTCTAAGAACAATTTTGCTAAGAGCCAATGGCGAGGTAGATCTCCCACACGTTCCGAGAGGAATAAAAAACAATCTACCTCTCCACGCCCACAAGAGGCTAAGAAGCATACGCAATCACGAGATACTCCACGTGGGTCTCTTAGTATTGCTGATTTTGAGCGTGCAAAGAAACACAATTTGTGTTTCAGATGTCTTTCGTACCAACACAACAAGAAGGATTGTCCTCTTTTGCAAGGCAAAGAAAAGGCCATGCGTACGGTGCAACGCCTCACATTAGATTCATCTCCTAAATATTTTGATGTAGAGGTTCTTCATATGGAAGGAAAGCACAAGTGTTGTGTGCCTGCTTCAATGTGGCAACCCACCTAATTTGGCCCCCATGATTTGATTCGCATGCATGGCACTATTAATGGAAAATGTGTGTTGGAATTAGGGTTGCAAGAAAACATACAGAGCTTGGAGAAGACAAAGAAAGCTCAAGGCACACAATAGTGTGTTACTTAGTGTGCAATGGAAAGATAGATAGCCCTAGAGTGACGGGCGTATATACAATGCACGGGGGAAAAACCTCCTAAAGAGGGAAAAAATGCCCCGGCGGTCCTAGTGTGTTCATACACATCACTACCACATGTATAGGGCAACAATCCCCCTCTGGAGTGATGTGGTGAACGAGAGCTGGCACTTGAGTAAAGGGAAGTGCCATGCCTTGAGGACATGATCATTTCACAGAGGGGAGTAAGCCCAAAGCTTTGTGGAAAGCTTCGAGCTTCTCATGAGACAATGCCTTTGTGAAAAGATCTGCAAGGGTTGTCTTGTGTTGGCACATAAGCCAGCCTGATCTCTCCTGCTGAGAGCCTCTCCCTGACATAGTGGTAATGCACCTCAATGTGCTTTGTGTGAGCATGAAAAACTGGGTTCCTCACAACTGCCAATGCCCTCTGACTTGACTATCAGTGTAGATAGTGTTGGCAGTGTCTTGTCCAACACCCAAATTAGCCATAAGGCGTTTGAGCCATACACACTCAACCATAGCTGTGAAGACTGCCTTGTACTCAGCCTCACAACTCGAAGTGGCCACAATAGGTTGCTTCTTGCTCAACCATGATATACATGAACTGCCAAGCATGAAACAAAAGCCACTTGTGGACACTCGCGTGTCAAAACAACCAGCCCATTATGAGTCTAAAAAAGCATGTAAGACTGGAGGCAATGATCCCCCCTTGGGATAAAACAAGCCAAGATGTAAAGTGCCACTGAGGTAGCGGGCGGAAAGTCCTCTTGACAGCTTGCCAATGCTTAGCCCCTGGACTATGTATAAATATGCTGACCTATGAGACTGCAAACTAAATATCCAGCTTCATGTTGCATACATAAATGAGGCATCCAACAATAGTTTGGTAAAGAGTAACATCTGCAGGATCACCAGCATCATGAAGACTCAATTTTAAACCTGTTTCCATGGGGGTGGCAATAGGTTTCCAATCCTCAAGTCCAAACTTACATAGCAATGTCTCTATGTAACTTTTCTCATACAAGGCAATACTACCATCACACTGCTTAAACTGTATGCCCAAGTCATGATCCAACAATCCCAAATCTTTAATCTTGAAAGTAGCATTCAAATCAACCTTAAATTTAGCAATATGTCTCTCATTTGGTCCAATGATCAGCAAATCATCAACATAAAGAAACACAATGAGAAGTACATCACCCTCACGCTTTACATACAATGGGCTTTCTATTGGACTGTTATGAAAGCCTCATTTACCAAATGAGTGTCAGCTTTCTCATACCAAGCATGAGAAGATTGCTTCAACCCATACAAAGCCTTCTTACATATGCACACTTTGTCCTCTTGTCTTTTCTTGACAAAACCGCTAGGCTACGTTACATAAACTTCCTCAAATATGTCACCATTCAAGAAAGCAGTAACAATGTCTGATTGATGTACATCCCAACCAAAATGAGCTTCCAATGCACATAGAAAACGAACAGTAGTCATATGACAAGTGGAAGCAAAAGTTTCTTCATAATCTATGCCTTTTTGCTGTTGCGCATAGCCTTTTGCAACAAGTCGAGCCTCATGGCATTCAACCTCACCATCCGGCTTGCGTTTCAACTTGTAAACCCACTTTGTAGCAATGGCCTTTTTGCTAGGAGGCAAATCACATAAAGTCCACTTGTCATTTTCTATAAGTGCATCATATTCTGATTGCATGGCAGCCATCCAATTTTTTCATTTCTGTGCTTCATCAAAAGACAAAGGTTCCTCAACATCACGTAAGCTAGACACAGCCAAGGCATAACAATCAGATGCATAAGATGCATGGCTAGAGCCTGAACGAGTATGACTAGACAAAGGTGCATCCAATTTACTATCACACAATGTATGCACCAACCATTTTGGCATACCTCTAGCTTGCTCATTTTCAGCCCTTTCCTCATCAAGTACATCATGAACATTTGCATCAATAATAGGCTGATCTGTAACATTTTTGAGAACCCCCACAGGTTGTACATTTGCCTCATTGGAATTTACATTCAAACTTCCACCACTGAAAAGAGGCAACAAAGTGTCATAAATGTCATGTGAGCTTACATTACTGTCCCTAGTACATGACAGCAAGGGCTGAACAGAATCTTCCACAAACACTACATCCCGTCAAACCAGAATACGCTTTGTTTGCGGATGATACAACCCGTAACCTTTGCTTTCAGCACTCTAATCAACAAAAATACATTTGACAGCCTTATCCTCCAATGTTCTGCGCCGTGTTCGGGGCACCAAAGCATATGCCAAATAGCCAAAAATATGCATGTGCTCAATAGAAGGCTTTCTATCATGCCATGCTTCATATGGAGTAATAGACTGCAAAGCATTTGTAGGACACCTGTTAAGTACATAAGTGGCACACATGATGGCCTCAAGCCAAAAATAATGTGGTAAAGCTTGACTTTTAATCGTACATCGAGCCATTTCCGTAAATGATATGTTTTTCCTCTCAATTACACCATTTTGCTGAGGCGTATAAGGCACTGTACATTGGTGTTTTATCTCATGATTAGCCAAAAATGCATTAAATTCATGAGACATATACTCTCCCCCTCGATCGGAATGGAGGGTGCCCATAGTACATTTTGAGACATTTTCAGCCATAGCTAGAAATCGTTTGAAGCACATAAAAACTTCAGACTTCGCTTTAAGCGGAAATACCCATGCATGCCTCGAGTAATCATCAATGAAAGTCACAAATACAAGTAATTTGCCCAAGGACGGAGTTTGCATGGGCCCACAAACATTGCTATGCACAAGCTGCAACCTGCATGTGGCCCTAGCTGCATTTTACCCAAAATACAGCCTTCACAAACATGTTTGACAGGTGCATATCAACTTTTTGCAAATGCAGCAAACTGGAAAAATTTAGATGACCATAAACGTGCATGCCACAGTTTTGCATCTGAAACAACCCTTGAATCTGCAACTACATTTGAAAAATTTTGTCCACACTTGTCATACAAAGTGAGCTTATACAGCCCACGGCACAAAAGACCAGATGCAACAATTTCATCATCAAAACTAAGATCATGAATTGTACATCTGTCATCCACAAATTTGACTACAAGTCCAAGTCTAGCAAGTGCGGATACAGACAAAAGATTCTTCTTGATCCCAGGTACATAAAGTGCATCGACAACTGTGAAGGAACTACCATTTGCAACAGTAACCACAATCTTTCCAACTCCTTGAACCGGATAAGAGGCATGACACAAGTGATTGAATTCCCATGAGGGACAGACTCGAGAGAGGTGAACAATTCAGGATGTGAGGTAATGTGCTTTGTAGCCCCACTGTCGAAATACGACACATGTGAATCTGCAGCAACTGACATGCATGCATCATGGACAGCAGGATTGTAAGTGCACTCTGCACTAAAAGCCCATTCTCCATTATCATCAGCATCACAATCTCCTTTCACAGAAGACTAGAACACTGCTTGATCAAGTGATCATTAGCTTTAAGTTAATGGTAACACATCTTCTTTTTGCCCTTATCGCCAAAATTTCCAAACGAATTGCTGCCAGCAAAAGCATTAGGAACAAAAGTTTTGCCACTCGCAGCAGAACCATAAGAAGTGGCTGCATTGTTGTTACCATCCTTTCTTTGAGAAGCAATAAAAGCTTGTTTAACTGCACGCTGCCTAGTCCTGTTTTCTGGAAAGTGACTCTGCAACAACAATGTGCATAATGCATCAAACTTGACAAATTCAGGATTTCCTAGGGTCATAAGTCTCCAAGTACTAGCAAAAGTCTTGTAAGAATCTGGTAAGGCATCAAGAACAGTTTGCACAAGGGAATTGTCTGAAATGACTTCACCTGCAAAAATAAGTTGCTCATTGACACCAACAAGGAAAGTGTCCATATCATCTTCCTCATGCATAATCTTCGGATCCAGCTCTTTATGCAGCAAAGCAATTTTAGCCTCATTGCGGCTTGCATAAAGACCTGCTAGAATATCCCAAGCCTGTTTTACAGATTTTGCTGAGCGAATGTGAGAAGTAATGGTGCGCTTCACAGACAACGCAATCAATGCATGAGCTTGCGCATCCTTTATATCCCAACGAGCTTGTTCTTCCATAGGCAAAATAACTCTAATAGCAGCAATCTTTGCAGCAAGACCTGCAACATCCTCTACATGGCCTACATCCTCAGAACCAGGACGTACATCAATGTCCTGCACAATATTCTAGATGCCCTTTGACACAAGAACATGTTGCATCAGGTAATCCCACATAGGGTAATTATCCCCATCGAATCTGTCTGCAGCAAAGCGAACATCTTGAACACATCTGTGTTGTTGTCAGCCATGGAAAATGCCTGCACCTGATGTGAAAACTGCCCAAAACGAGGAGAAACTGAGTAAGACCAGCACATGCTATATAGCACAACCCGCAGTAGATTGTATGGGACCTATTATGCAGTAATTGGTGCTGACAAAAATTTTGCACAAAATGACAGAATTGCCTGTCCAGACTTGGTTGTAGTGGAAACGGAGGTCGAAATGAGCTCGAATCAGAAATCTAAGCAGATTGAGCTCTATGAGCACGCCCTAAATTTTTGTCGACTTGTGAACGCTCGCCAAAGCTCACAGAAATCGAAGAAAGTGAGCAGGGGTGTGCTGGAGCTATTGGCGACTAAGCCTAGGAGGACACAACCTGCTCTGATACCAATTGTTGGAATTAGGGTTGCAGGAAAACACACACAGCTTGGAGAAGACAAAGGAAGCTCAAGGCACACAATAGAGAGTGTGTTACTTAGTGTGCAATGGAAAGATAGATAGCCCTAGAGTGATGGACGTATATACAATGCACGGGGGAAAAAACTTCCTACAGAGGGAAAAAATGCCCCGGTTGTCCTAGTGTGTTCACACACATCACTACCACATGTATATGGTAACAACGTGTTTGTATTTTAGTGGATGATGGTGCAACTCATAACTTCGTGAACTATAAGCTAGTCAAGAAATTGAAGCTTCATAGACTCCCTGCTCCCACAAGTATGTGGTAGAGTAGGTGTCTGGGAATGATAAAGAAGTATGGGACACAGTAGTTCAAGGGGTTGAGCTTATTGTTGAAGATCATATGATGACCCTTGACTTTCAAGTTATGAACATGGACCGTGCTGATGTAGTTTTAGGACGGAAATGGTTGCATGGTTTAGGAAACACATTTCACAATAGTTATGAACACAACTCCTTATCCTTTATGGCCAATGGTAAACATGTGATTTTGCTTGGTGAGAAAAAAATACCATCTTCACCTCTTATATGTACAACCGAGCTTTCTATTTTACAAAAAGCAGATTTAATAGATGAAGTCTTTTTGTGTTACTACTTGTCTCCAAGTCTTGTGAATTCTCAAGAGCAAAGTGCTGTGAATTCTAATAATGGTATGCAAAGTGCAAAGAATTCTAATGATAAGCAAAGTGATAACAATTCTAAAGAGCAAAGTGCTCTCACTTTTGATTCTATTGAGCAATGTGCAACTGTTGTAAAACAAACATTACAGGCAAGATTCTCCATCCCAACATAGCTCTAGTTTACTTTCTCCTTTTGCACGGCAAAAGCTGACTCACTTACTCACGAAGTATAGTAATGTATTCTCAAGTGATTTACCGCCGGGTTTACCCCCTACAACACCTTATTGGAGAGTTTGGGAATTTCCTAATTCCCACTTTTGAATTGGGGTGAGGTTTTGACCATGAGAACATAAATTGTGACCATTTTTTGTCACAAATGTGATGATTACTATGCAAAAAAGTCCATTATTATTGACAATGAATTTTCAAAAGTAGTGGACCTACCCAGCAAGAAGGAAATGCAATCATTTAAAGTGAACAAATCAAAAATCGTAAAGGACATCCACATATCATGGTCCTAGTGAAATAAACAAATCAAACCTTCTCCTTGGTTAGCTTCAATGCTATAGCACAGTAATAGATTTACATAAAACATTTTGAAGCCTTTACCAAAAAAATGTACCACAAACTTTTACTTGGAATATCACATGCTATATAATGCATACTAGGTCTTGAAAATGTGCAAATACCACTACCTACACATTTTTGGGTGACAACTTCCTTTGTACTAGGTCTTGATTCTAGAAGGTAGACTTTGATAGCTATAAGAGCAACTTTTTATAGTAGTTGGTGTTCAATAGTCAAATAGAAAATGGGTACTTAACCAAGCAAGTTGATAAATGTTTAGTTTATACAATTTCTATATGACCTTACTTCACCATATACGTGATGACTAAAGTTGTATGGTATTACACAAGAAAACATTTCAAAGAACAACTTGAACATGGAGTATCTATATGCTTTTTTATACTTATATTATGAGATGCCAGTGTGCCACTCATAATGCTAGTGATTCGTGTTATATCAAAATATATGTGCATTCATGTTGCTTCAATTTTGCATATGATTGTTCATTTCAATAGACACTTACACAAAGCTTTAATATTTAGGTGCATGGAGATAATGTCAAGATAGAACACTATTTTAAGATTATTCCAAGCTCATGTGAAGCTTTTTCAGATTGGATAAACATAAGGAACATTAAACTTGAAGTTTAAATATGAGCTTACATATTGTTTCAATAGATCGAGTCTTATCACAATGAAGAATGTGACTAGCATCAAACCAATATTGGTTTAGACACAGGCCAATACCTTGACATATACCATTGTTGTGAAACTTGAATTCTCAAAAGTTTATTGTCTGCTTTAATGACTAAGAGATGTTAAACATGCCATATTTTTAAAATTTTTGTTACTTTCCCATAAAAAACCCCTTTTTGTTTCCTCCGCAAATATATAATCGCCAAAAAAGTCTTAATACATGACATTTAGTGTTTGATGTCAAATTTTGAGTTGAAGCACTTGCAAATCGCTCTTGAAAGACAAGATACACTTTTACAAGAAAAAGCACAATGAATAGATTTTCTCCATAACAATGGTGGTGTTTAGAAACACAAACAGAATATCCTTTAAAATCCAAAGTAGAGAGTTCTTAAAACATTCGTTTCTTTCTGTTGCAAACATATGATGCATGACATGTATGTGTGCTTTAGTGATTGACTCAATCATAGCTTCAAATGCGACAATTTTTTGGTAATTTTAACTCACTTCTAAAAGAAACATGTGTCCTCACATCCACATACAAATGTAGATTAATGGAAACTATATTTCAAGGTAGGACTTAGACCTCTCAACTTATCATAATGTTTAGAAACACGAATGATTTCTATCATTTACTTGGACTCAAGATATACATAGTACTCTAGTTGTAAACAATGTTTGCTGACTAGTAAGATTTTATAAGAATTACAAATAGGGCCCTTCAATGATTTCTTCAAGGAGAGGAAAAAGAGCGAGAGGACAAAGAGAGAGGAAACCTAAGCATAAAATTAGACAAAGAGGAGCAAGGAAATTTGAAGGGATCATATTATAGTAATGTATTAAAGGACTTTGATACGACTTATATCCCATATAGTTGCTATAAATAGAGGTAAGGAGAGGGAGGTCCGAGGCTTAAAGAGATGAGGGTTGAAAATTCAAGTAGTTATTACAAAAAAAATGTGAAAGACATATAAGAAACCTCTTAGATACCATATTATCAATCTGAAAGACCTTGTAGGAATACTCTCAAATATGCAAATCATCAAGTTGAGAGGGTTATGGTATCATTAAAGTCAAAAGAAATTTGAGCATTCTATTTTCTTGCCACTATGTTTATAACATAGTGAAGATTTGACATGAACTCGATTTTAAGTTTTGCAAGTTGTTTTACTATGACCAATGTGCACATGTCTTATGTACATGATTATACATCTTATGAAGCATTTTCATTCTGCCAAATTTGAGTCTTTGAATGACAAGGTTGCAAGTTTTCTCATCATAAGGGCAATACAAACAAGGGGGACACAAAGAGAGATGGATTGGGGGGGGGGGGGGGGGGGGGGGGGGGGGGGGGGGGGGGGGGGGCAAGGTACAAATGGCATATAGCTTTCATGTTCGTGCTCACAATAATATGCCACTATAGATGTGCCTTGGATGGGCCAAATTGTCTTCTAGAAAGCCTTTGAATTTGGCACTTTGGTCAACGTTTGCAATCTCAAAATTAGTAAATTACTTGTGAGTAGTTTTAAGGGGGGGGATTGGGAAGCTTGAGACCTCAAACCTAGTTTTCTCTTGGGGTAACTTGAAGAGGGCCCCATGTTGATGGGCATCTTTATGTCATATTATCTCATGGGAAGACTTCATCTTTTGATCACAAAGACAAAACTTGAGAGTATAAACTTAAGTTTGACTAAATTGCTAAGCATTCTAACATTGTACAATGCAAAGTGAACATGTCATATTTATTAAATGAAGGTCCTAGGAAGCCTGGAAATTGTACCACATGGCCAACGTATGGTTCTCATAGTGGGGAGGGAAGGTGCCGCGGAGAGAGAGAGAGAGAGAGAGAGAGAGAGAGAGAGAGAGAGAGAGAGAGAGAGAGAGGATTCTCTTAGCATGTATAGTCTTTGGCATTTGTCCATGTGGATAGAAGTTTAGCTTTTTTATCATCCTCTTTTTCATTGAAAATGAACATGAATTACTTCAGGCAATACTTGACTTCAAAATCTCTAGATTTGACAACATGGCATATGTATAGATTTGGAATGAACGTCATGTTTTTCTTAAAAATGAAACAACTTAAAAGCCTCTAGAGAGCTAGAGAGTGAGATGGAGACATAAACACAAAGAGAGAGAGAGAGAGAGAGAAGGGAGAGAAAGTGAGAAGAAAGAGGAACAAAGTCACACTTAAAGAGAGTGAGGAGAAACATTTGATGAAAGTTTTATACATGTGGATAGAAGTAAAGATTGCAAAATGAGGAAGTGGGGGGGGGGGGAGAGAGAGAGAGAGTTCACGGAGCATGAGGAATATGTTGTGTGTGTGTGTGTGTGTGTGTGTGTGTGAGAGAGAGAGAGAGAGAGAGAGAGAGAGAGAGAGAGTATGAACAAGAACTAGACGAAGATAGAGAGACAAAGAGAGAGAGAGGATGTGTGTTAGAGAAGAATGCAGTAGCCATTGACAAGGAGAAATAGATATAGATATATAGATATATATATATATATATATATAGAGAGAGAGAGAGAGAGAGAGAGAGAGAGAGAGGGGGGGGGGTAGAGAGCAGGAATCTTTCTCACTCACCTCGGGGGAGTGAGGAGAAACATTCTCACTAAGGATTGGCCAGGTGGACAAAACTATGGGTTGAAGGAAGAGAGAATGAGAGGGAGAGAGGGGGGAGACCAAGCACTTTGACTTAAGAGAGTGAGGAGAAGCATCTCACAAAACATTTCACCGTCTGTACAAAACAGAGGGTGAGAGAGAGAGAGAGAGAGAGAGAGAGAGAGAGAGAGAGAGAGAGAGAGAGAGAGAGAGAGAGAGAGAGAGAGAGAGAGGACCAAGCTCACTCATTAGGGGAGTGAACGAAAGAAAGCAAGATAGAGAGGTGAATGGTCCTCTGAAAGCAATCTTTGAGTTGTAACTATCCTCATCCTAGCCGTGCCACCTCCATAGCAAGAAAGAGAGGGAACATGGACCTCTAAAACAAGTCTATGAGTTGTGACTATCATCATCTTGGTTTTGCCACCTCCAAAGCTACAATAAGATGTCTCTGTGACTCTGTATCTCAAGTGAGAAGTGACCCAGCTTATGTGATGTTTAGAATCCATGATCTCTTGGAGAGTAGACTACCCTCTGAAGTCGCGGAGCGGAGCGTGGGTCGACTCTCTCACACACACACACAGTGATACACAGTGAGCTTACACAGTACAGTACGCAGAGAACTGTTAGAAGGGTTATCTCCCAATTCCTTAGTATTCACAAAGTATAAGTTAGTATATACAAAGAGTTAGAGGTAAGTGAGTTAGGCGGGCGGCCGGCCATATCCGCATAAGAGGCCACTTGGGCTTTAATCCCAACAACCTCCCACTTAAAGTCCAATGTGGCACTTTAAGTAACTGTAAATCTATGAACATAAATGTACAAAGATTTACATGGCTGCCATCTATCCAATGCCCAATAACTCACGACAATGCACAAAGCCCTCTCCTGGAAGTCCCTTTGTGAGTAGATCAGCAGGATTGTCCTTGGTGTGGATCTTCAGCAGTTGTATCTGCTTGTCTTCAAGTACTTCCCTAATGAAGTGATATTTGACATCAATATGCTTAGTCTTCGAATGGAACACTAGATTCTTTGCCAATTGTATAGCACTTTGACTATCACAATATAACTCTGGCATATCTACTTTGATTCCCAAGTCTGCAACCAATCTACCAAGCCAAATAGCTTCTTTGCATGCCTCATTTGCTGCAACATACTCAGCTTCTGTAGTAGACTGCGTAACACAATCTTGTAATCGAGATCGCCATGATATGGCACCTCCAGCCAATGTAAAGACATAGCCTGATGTAGATCTCCTCTTATCCAAGTCTCCTGCATAATCTGAGTCAGTGTATCCTCTGACACTCAAATCCTGACTACCATAGCATATGCGCATACTCTTTGTATGTTTTAAGTATCTCATGATACCTTTCACTGCCTCCCAATGTTTCTTGCCGGGATTTGACATATATCTGCTAACCACTCCCACTGCAAATGCAATATCCGGACGTGTAGCAATCATTGCATACATCAAACTACCCACTGCAGACGCATATGGAATCTTATCCATTTCAGCCTTTTCTTCCTCAGACACAGGACAATCTTGTTTGCTAAGTTTCACATATGGTGGCAATGGAACACTCAATGCCTTTCCCTTCTCCATATTGAAACGTTGCAAAACCTTGTCAATATACTCTGTTTGAGATAACCAAATCAACTTCTTTGATCTGTCTCTCTCAATGCGCATACCAAGTATATGAGTTGCCTCACCCATGTCTTTCATGTCAAACGATTTTGCCATCTTTGACTTCAAAGCTGAAATTTCTTCCAAGTGTTTGCCAGCAATCAACATGTCATCCACATACAAAATAAGGATCAGCCAACTGCCATCCTTAGCCTTCTTTGTATATAAACAGTGATCGAACTCACTACGTTTGTAGCCTTGAGAAAGCATAAACTGGTGGAACTTATGGTACCATGCCCTCGGTGATTGTTTTAAGCCTTGCTTTGTACTTTGGCTGACTATCATGAGCGGTGATCTTATACCTGTAAACCCATTTACAAGGTAGAGCCTTTTTGCCCTGTGGTAATTTAACCAACTTCCATGTCTGGTTTTTATGCAGAGCTGTCATCTCTGACTGCATGGCCAACTGCCATTTTTTCGAGTGAACCACTTGTAATGCTTCCTTGTAACAAGATGGTTCTCCGCAATCTGTGAGCATGACATAATTTAGAGATGGCGCATAACGATCAGGTGGTTTGGAGACACGCTCAGAACGTCTCACCACAACTGATTCTGCCTCTCTAGCCACTATAGGCTGTTCCTGAGCCTGACCATGCTGTCTTGATGTGCTAGCACTAGGTCCATCTTCCCTGAAGACAACTCTTCCGATCTCCTCTGTCTTCTCTGGCTTAGCGTGAAACTTGGCTTCATTGAAATGCACATCATTGCTACGAATAAGCTTTCTGGACTCAGGATCCCAAAGCCGGTAACCCATCTCGCCCGATTCTCCGTAGCCAAGAAATATACACTTCTTGCTCTTTGGTTCTAACTTATTTCTGAACTCCTTAGGAATATGGCTATAAGCTTCACAACCAAAGACTCTGAGATGCTTATACGAAGGTGCCTTGCCTATCCATAGCATCTCGGCCACTGCACTCTTATCCAGAACCCTACTAGGAGACCTGTTGATCAAATGGACTGCTGTAGCCACTGCTTCCGCCCAAAATCCATCAGGCAACTCAGCATTTGACAACATGCTTTTGACCTTCTCTTGTATGGTCCTATTCATACGTTATGCAACCCCATTCTATGAAGGATTATATGGTGCAGTAAGTTCCCGCTTAATCCCTTTTGCTTCACAAAAGTCTTGAAAAGCTTTGGAAACGTACTCTCCACCATTGTCAGTTCTCAAGCACTTCAGCTTCTGACCACTCTGATTCTCCACCAGCTGCAAGAATGTCTTAAAGACCTTGAGCACCTCATCCTTGTGCTTCAAGAAGTAAATCCATACTTTGCGAGAATAGTCATCTATGAATGTACAAAAGTACGCTGCTCCCCCTAGTGACAAACTAGGCATTGGTCCGCATAGATCATTGTGTACAAGAGCTAACCGTTCGTCCCTACGATTCCTCTTTGATCTGTGCGGTTCCTGTGTTTGCTTACCATAAACACAATGCTCACAAAACTCGAAATCTTGAAATGAAAAGCCAGGCAAATAACCATAATGAGAAAGTATTTCCATTCCTCTTTTTGATATATGTCCCAACCTACGATGCCACAGTGACACACTTGGATGCTCAATCACATTAATTACATGGTTTAACCTCTGAAACATGTAAAGTATACAGAGTTCCTGACTTGCTGCCATGTGCTACAGTCATCGAACCTTTGGAGATCTTCCAAGCGCTGTTCCCAAAAACTGTCACATAACCCGCATCATCCAACTTCCCTGTACTAATCAAGCTCTTTCGGATTGTTGGAACATGTCTGACATTCTTGAGCCATAAAGAAGAGCCATTCTGAAACTTCAACTGCACATCTCCCACTCCACGTATGTCACAAACCTGCTCATTGCCAAGTCTGACATAATCTTTAGTAGCCACATATGATGTAAACCACTCTTTGTGCGGAGAAACATGTAAAGATGCCCCTGAGTCGATAATCCAATCACTCATAGCATGTCCATCCTCTGCAGTCAAGAAAACAGAATCAAGATTGCTTGTAAGGAAGATGTCACCAGCTGCTATACCAGAATCACTCTCTGAACCAGATCCTGTGACATTCACCTCTTCAATCTTCACTGAACTCTTCTTTTCATCTTGCTCAGAACTCTTTGTTTTTCCTTTTTCTTGTTTCCACTTCGTACAGTCTCGCTTCATGTGACCCTTCTTGCCACAATGGTAGCATTCTATGTCATCCTTTGACTTCGAATCACGAGACTTACTTCGGTTTTGTGCCTTCTTACCCTTCTTCTCTTTAAACTGTTGTCTCCCTCGAACGACCAAAGCACTATTGCCTTTGCCTTTGTCAATGTTCTTCCTGTTCACTTCCTCTGTGAGCAAGTTGCCTTCTACATTGGCACTCGTAAGACCTTCTGGCGCGACAGAATTACTTAACGCTGTACGAAAAGTATCCCAACTGTCTGGCAAAGTGATTAAGAGAAACACAGCCTTCACTGAATCTGGAAAGACTATCTCCTGTGCTGTTAACTGGCTGCAAATTGAGTGAAATTCATTCAGATGATTTGACATGGCTGTCCCTTCCTTCATCTTCAAATCCACCAATTTCTTGAGCCAGTAAATCTGAGAAGCAACACTTTGTTTCTCGTACATATCACATAGCTTTTGCCATACACCATACGCTGTAGTCTCTTCTGCTACGTTGAAGTAAACATTTTTTGCCAGTGTCAGCATGATTGTGGAACAAGCTAACTCGTCAAGCTCTTCCCACTCATCTTCAGCCATAAATTCTGGTCTCTCCCCTTTGAGCTTCAGTGGCTTCACTTGTTTTTTCTGCACCAAAACCTGCCAAATCTGCTTCTTCCAGAATGGAAAGTTTGTGCCATCCAGCTTCTTTATGTTGTAAAGAGTCTCACTTTGAGAAGATGCCATATCTGCCAAACTGTTTACTCCTGAGAAAAATCCGGCAGAGTTTCCCCTGTAAACTGGCCTCTGTACACAGTAAACAAGCTGTAATCAACAAGCTGAACACCTCTCCTCAGGAACTGTCAGTATTTTGAAAATTTTTGACAGAGTCTCCCCTGTAAACTGAGCTCTGGGAACCAAAAGATAGCTCAAAAAACAATCATAAATAGCTGACCAGTGACAAATCCTGTAAGCATACACTGTCTCCTCTCTGGGCGATGACAGAACCTGTATCTATCTCAAGACTGAACCCTGAGCAATGCCTCAATGGCCTGACGCATAAGATGCAATCCAGTGTCTACACAAAGTCATACATCCTAAGGGATAAAAGTCGCCGAAGAGGATGCGTGTAGAGGGGAACTCCAGCAACCTAATCCACCTCACACTGGGTAACCCAGCCCCCAGTGCTTGGCTTCAAAAAACCTCACACACGACCCTCTCAGATGGCTCAGCAAACTGCCCAGAACTAGCATACATCCTATAATAGACCAATCACTGTCCTATGACCGCTGCGGCGGTCTGTCTGCTAGCGTGACTCACAACTAGCAGACCCACAATCACAGTACATCAATCTGCAATACATGCTAGTGGTATCAAGCCGTCGTATGGCCACACCTCCCCTGGAACCTGGCAAGCACAAGAAGTAACAATGCAGACTGCAATATATATATCTGATGATATATATGTGTACCTGGTCTATAGATGATGCTCTGAAGACTAATAGGTGATGTATGTCGATGTCGATATTGATGTCGACCACCTCCTGCTTGCCAATCTACACAAGACGGATTTCTTTGCGGCTGAAATCTATCTTCTGCTGTAGTGCTCAGAACGAAATTCTAAGGGCATAAACGGCTTCGAAAGGGGGGTAAAACCGCAGGTCACCTGCTGAAAACGCTCCCGGAACGCCGAGTGTAAATTTTTGAACTCCGGATCCAGAATCTGCCGGAACAGTGCGCGCGCGCGCGATTGCGCAAATCCGCACTGAACCAAGGCTCTGATACCAATTGAAGTCGCGGAGCGGAGCGTGGGTCGACTCTCTCACACACACACACAGTGATACACAGTGAGCTTACACAGTACAGTACGCAGAGAACTGTTAGAAGGGTTATCTCCCAATTCCTTAGTATTCACAAAGTATAAGTTAGTATATACAAAGAGTTAGAGGTAAGTGAGTTAGGCGGGCGGCCGGCCATATCCGCATAAGAGGCCACTTGGGCTTTAATCCCAACACCCTCTATACAAGGTCTCCTATCTACCTCGCATGTCCTCATATGTAGAAAAGTGCTCCTTGTACTCAACATCCTCTTTGCATAGCTTACAAACTCTCTTTTTTTTTGGGAGTATGATCAACTCGTCCTTTCTCGATCCATAGCCTATGTGATGCTACCTTGAGCTGGTCAATAGCTACGCGTGAGGTATGATGGATGTTCATGTCCCTCTATCTGGTATAGAGGGAGAGGGGGCGTGGGGGGATGGGGGAGAGATTGTGTTGGTGGAACAAGCAAACCAAGTACAAGAACGACATCGTAGGGATACAAGGAAAGAAAAAGGGAGAGGGCTAAACTCACTCATCTAAGGAGAGTGAGTAGGAACCACTCTCACTAATTTTTTGTCAATGTAAACAAAAATGAAGGATGGAGGGAAAAGGGGGGGGGGGGGAGAGAGAGAGAGAGAGAGAGAGAGAGAGAGATGCAAGCAAGGGCAAGAGAGAGGGAGAGAGTGGGATGCAATTGAAGCCTCTATAACCTATATGGAGTGATATGTATATCTTGAAGTCTCAATATTTTATATAGACAAAGGCAAATAATAGTACTCGGTCATTGACTACTTGGGAGTACTAGAGAGAAAAAGAGAGGAAGAGAGAACAGAGAGAAACAAAAGAGTGCCATGTAGATTTTGGTATGGGTGTAATTCTTGTCTTGCTTGGCCCCAATACAAGATTTCCATATGGACTAATCTTAACCAATTCAAACCTAGGTACTCCACCTAGGTGTTGTACATGTTAACACACCAAACAAATTCAGACCTAGTTCATTGACTTAGGTTTTGTGCATGTAGACCACACCAAAAAAATTCAAACCAAAGTCATCCACCTTTTGCCAACCAATCTACGAGAGAGAGAGATGGGGGGTGGGGGGGGGGGAGGAAGATAGAGAGAAAGAGAAAGAGAAAGAGAGATCAAGGCAAGAAATCTATATAGGTTCCTCCAAGAACTTAAGATTTGTCCATGTGGACAAAACCCAACAAATTCAAACCTAGATCATTGACCTCTTGCCAAACCACAGTCCATGGGGGGGGGGGGGGGGGGGGGGGGGGAGAGAGAGAGTCTCAAACCTTGTATGATGGTAATAATGTTTGTTGAGCAATGCCTCTAGTTTTGTCCATGTGGATAAAATCCAAAAGTAGAGCATTGATTTCTTGCAAATTAAATTTCACAGACAAGGCCTCTAGATTTTGTATCGAGTGTTGTGCTTGTATTGCAAAGGACAAGACAAATATAGAGAGAAAGAGAAAGAGAGCCAAACCTAGATCATTGACCTCTTGCCAAACCACAATCCACGGACACACACACACACACAGAAGATAGAGAGAGAGAGAGAGAGAGAGAGAGAGAGAGAGAGAGAGAGAGACTCAAACCTGGTATGATAATAATGTGTGTTGAGCAATGCCTTTAGATTTGTCCATCGGGATAAAATCCAAAAGTAGAGCATTGATTTCTTGCAAACTAAATTTCACAAACAAGACCTCTAGATTTTGTATCGAGTGTTGTGCTTGTCTTGCAAAGGACAAGACAAAGATTAAGATTTGAACATTTACTTCTTACCAACTACGATGTATTAGAGACACACCCAGAGAGAGAGAGAGAGAGAGAGAGAGAGAGAGAGAGAGAGAGAGAGAGAGAGAGAGAGAGAATAGAGCCTTCTACCTTTCGTATAGGTGCAATCTACTTCTTACAAGGCCTCGAGATTTGTCCACGTGGAGAAAACCCGACTAATTAAAACCTAGGTGTTGTCCATGATGTTGAAAAGAACCAAAAAAAGCAAACCTAGGTTACAAGCGTCTTGCTAAAATGGTCTACGAGAGAGAGAGAGAGAGAGAGAGAGAGAGAGAGAGAGAGAGAGAGAGAGAGAGAGAGAGAGAGAGAGAGAGAGATTGGGGCCAAGAAGGCCACAAGACTATTCTCACTTAAAATACACACACAATTTTGTAAACTCTTTCTGACATATCAACTATCCCAAGAGACCTTAAAGATCTATCCGACGAGGAGAGTTGAACTCAAGACAAAGTGCATCTTGGACTCCAAGAACGGAGAGGCACATCACAAATCAAATTCTAGTAAGAGAGGCAACAAGCATTGATGGAGTAAAAGGCAACATCGGTCACCTTCTTATAGGGCCTTCAAGATTGCAATGAGCCTTTGAGCCAGGTATGATTGAGAAGCCTCAGGTTTGGGACGAGAGAGAGAGAGAGAGAGAGAGAGAGAGAGAGAGAGAGAGATCCCCTCATGAAGCGCAAACTCCCCATTTGTCTCTTGATGGCAAGCCTTTGCATGCGAGCACACCGTCTCCTGCTGCCCGTGGTGCCAAGGTTCGTGCTACTCACCATGCATACCTCATGGGCCAAGACAACCATCAACCTTGCTGCAGATGGAGTTGCTGCCACACCACCTTCCGACAAGCTTGTTGCGGCTAACGTACATACCAATACTGATGGTAGGTTGGTTGAACCATAGAAGGATCTATAGGAATTAGGTTTTTGAGGCCTCGATGATGGTGGTGACGCCATGCCGATATGCCTGGCACATGCACTCACTTCAAACTTTGCTCCTGACGAGGACATTGACCTTGCCGTATATTCCATCCACTCGCCTCTTGCAGGTGCTATGTCCAATTGAGCGAGCAACACTTCAGCAGCGCCGTCCCTCTTTGCAGTCAAGGTATCCATGCTTGATGCCTTGCACGGTCGTCCACCTCTTGGAAATGCTCTCTTTTTTGTAGATGACGCACAATACCTGCCTAATTTCACACCTGCACTGGTTGCCGTATTGATGCCGCCCCAGTCTGGTGATGCTTCAATGCAGTGCCCTTAGTTGTGCTCCCGCATCATCTTCCAACTGGGCATTCCTCGCAACCGGGCACAACCCCCTGTAGCAGACGACATTCTAGCCCCTTCTTGCCATGAGGCCACATACAATATTGCTGATGTCAAAGCAGATGCAAGCGTAGCCTCCCTTGATGGTGATGTGTGTGTGTGTGTGTGTGTGTGAAGATTCCCGCAGACGACCTCCTATAGGAGACAACATTGCAACCCCTGGCTTCTTGCCATGAGGCCACATACAATATTGATGATGTCAAAGCAGATGCAAGTGTAGCCTCCCTTGCTGGTGATGTGTGTGTGTGAAGATTCCCGCAGACGACCTCCCAGCAGACAACATTGTAGCTCCACATACAATATTGCTGATGTCGAAGCAGATTCAAGCGTAGCCTGATGTGTGTGTGTGTGTGATGCCTGCAGTCCATTGCAATTGGCAGATGGCGAGGGTTTGCAGGGTAGATGGCGCCTTGTTTATAGCAGTGTGTGAAGATTTCCGCATGGCTACGTCAAAAAGCTCCACAGAGAGAGAGATATATTGAGCTTAAAGATTCCCTTACCCTCAAGCATAATACTGTGTGCAAAGAAGCTCAGTGTCCTAACATTGGTGAGGTATGCCCTTTGTTATCTGCAGGTTGTGTGTGTGTGTGTGTGTGTGTGTGTGTGTGTGAGAGAGAGAGAGAGAGAGAGAGAGAGAGAGAGAGAGAGAGAGAAGCTCTGCTGCAAGCCTTTGGAGTCAAGCTATGGCAGAACTGTAGAGAGAGAAAGAGACTTATTGGCCGAACTACCGAGAGAGAGAGAGAGAGAGAGAGAGAGAGAGAGAGAGAGAGAGAGAGAGAGAGAGAGATTTTGTTATCGTCCTCGGCTCCATGAATTTACACAATTTCAAAAAACTGGCATTTTCTGCAGCAGTTACCTTGATCAATTTCCCCCAAAGGGCCTCGAACTCCCACTCGAACACTTGAAAATCTCCCTCCAAGCTTTGCTTTAATATGTCTAGCTTCCGCTTTACTTCATCTAGCTGCACATCCGCTACAAATCTCCTTCAAAAAGCTGCCTCGAGGGCTTCGCAATCTGCTTTTTCTTCTTCACCAAGGCTATCGAACCATAGCTTTGCTTTACCATGAACTAGGAGCGGGAACACCTATACCGCAGCATCTTCTCTCGATAAACCGCTTTCCAACACAAACAATCCGTAGTCTTGAAGCCAAGTTTCCGCATCTTCAACCCCAATGAAAATGGGAAATCTTGCCCAAGCCATCGCTAGCAACACTGCTCTTCAAAGGCCGCACCTTTGGCATCACAAAAATCACCACTTTGACTTCAATTAGGAGCATCAGCATGCTCCTCAGTGGGGGCACCAGAAGATGGAGAGGGGGAATGGGGGAACACGCCCAACACAGACAAAAGGGCCTTCTATAGCTCAAGGTATCCACAACACCCCTATCCTCTTAGAAAACACCTTCAAAGAAACACTCTATACTAGCAGACCACCGTCTGTTCAATTTCCACTGCTCACACACTCTACAAACCACCACACAAGATACACCTACTACCGTTGCCAATCTCCACCCTTACACACGCACACAACCACTCAATCTCACTCTCTCACACAACACCGTGGGTCCGGGGGGCACACACATCCACATAGCCGGCACCGAGGAGAACCATGAAAGCCGGAGAAAGAGAGGGGGGGAAGGGGAAACAACAGCAAGAAGGAGGCAACAACGGCTTGATTGCACTCCACAAAACACCTCTACAAACTCACACTACCATCACCATGGCCATTTACACAAGAGAGATACAAAGGGCTTTGACGTGCACACTCCTCTGTCCAAAAGCTCCACTTTGCAGGCTTCAAAATGGCACAAAAACTAGGCCAAAAAGCCCATAATTTGATTAATTTTTGACTTTTATAGGGGGGGTCTTCAATTTGGGGAAATTGCCCTTTAATTGGTCCATATGGCACCCAATTTTGCTATCTTTTGGGAGGGGGGGCACCGCCTTGCTCCATCTGCTCTCCTCTTCTCTCTTTGCACTTGGGGGCGGGGGGGGGGGGGGGGGCATTAGCGATGTCGCTATTGCCCCCTAGCTTTTTTATTTTTCATTTTTTGAATTTTTACCCTCTTTAGGCTCCACTTTGCACTGCTCCTTTGGTTTGATCTTTGACTCCCTCTTTCTCTCTATCTGACTCGTTTTGCTCCCTTTGGCCTTGGCTTTCATCTTTGCTTTACTTTGGTTTGTCCAGCTTCTATTAACCCTTTTGTTCCTTATTTGGCCCGGACGGCCTTTGCTCTGTCCACATGGAGGTCCTCGGACCCTCCCTTTCTCTCACTCTATACTTGATATCCGCGGGACCCTCCCCTTTCTCTACCAATAGCGATGTGGCTATTGGAGGGGTGGTCCTTCTCTAAAAATGTGGGGCCTTGACGGTCCGTGGGAACTGCCGCGTGTCGGGCAGGCCATGTCATCCCCAATAATCCGTTAGCGAGCGCCACTGCGCCGCCAGTGCTGACCAAAACCACCTTGCGCGCGCCACCCATTTCGACCACACAGTGCCCAGCGATCACGCCATAAGCCACGACCTCTCAGAGCTCCTATACTCCATAGCCCTCTTGTGTGACCATGGAGGCTCACGGCCTGCCCTATATAGCGTGCTCCACAAGCCTTTGGCAGCACATGCGGGACCACTCCACGGGGTCCAGCCTCCTAAACCAAAAAACTGTTTTGAAAAAATCCTGCAAATGGAAATTACTTTAGAGCTTTGCTTCTCCTTGCTCAATGACCATATGCCCGGGTCAGGGAAACCCGTTGAAAACTGTCATGGTGGACTTCGATCCGCTCCCCCTTCACCCCTTCTTGAGCCTTCTGAGGCCGCAAACCCAAGTCATCAAAACCAACCAAAATCATCTGCAAGCTCGCTGCCACCAAATGCTCCCAACTTCCTTTTGCCGTTTCTTGCTGAACAAGCATCTGTTTGACGCCCCATTGATTTGTGCTAGCTCCACATGAACCACTCTATCACCGAGAACCTTGGCGAGGCTAAAACGACACTAGATGGCATACCTTCCAATGTGGGCAAGTGGGCTCAGACCCGGCCCCTGGAAAATCTTCTAACGGCCATAACTTGCTATCCAGAGCTCCGATTCACAAACGGAGAAGACAGGCACGCTCCATAACTCGAGCACTACACATGCGTCCACTAACATCAGCCTGGGCCACCTGTCCCCAGCTGCCTTGTCCGTCGGGGATCTGCTACACACTTCAACATTCAAATTGTAATATCTAGAGCACCGGAGCTCCGTTTCACGAGTCGTCTGGACCGGTTTGGAAAGCACACTAAAGACCACATTCTAGCACATAAAACCCACATCTCAGGCACAGAAGGCCACCAACCTGCTTGGCTCTTTGCAACACACCTTTGGCCTAAAAAAACCACTTCAAGCATACACCTCCGCTATCCTTGGGCTGCCTGGGGCTTTGGTACCTGCCCTAGCCTTCAGCACTGCACTCGACTGCACCCTTTGCCTGGCATAGACCACCACTTAGCTTCGACCAACTTTGGCTGCACCAATGTCATATCATTCAATCGTTGAACATCGTTTCTAGTCACAAATATCTCTATCATATCAAAGAGGATTTGAATTTTGCAAGTTCTGACATTTTGTGCCTTCAAGAAACAAAGCAAAGAAATCCTTCCAATGATCTTGCACCAGAGTTTAATCACGTCCATCACCACAACAAAATCGGTGTTTCAATCCCCAACACTTGATGTTTCCGTGCAAACTCTCTAGTAGAGCAGTGATAGCACTAAAAAGGTGGCAATTTGTTGCCTTGCCTCGAAATTCAATCTCTAGTGGAGCAGTGATAGCACTGAATAGGTGGCAGTTTGTTGCCTTGTGTGCTCTGTGCTGCGAGAGTGAACGGGACCCAAGTTATGCCACTGCAAGACCACAAGCAAGAAAAAAATAAAACACACCTGGGGATGATGGAACCTACTAGAAAGAAGCTAGATCAAAGAAATTGCACCACGTAGTGATACACCTCTCTCTCTCTCTCTCTCTCTCTCTCTCTCTCTCTCTCTCTCTCTCTCTCTCTCTCTTTCACACACACACACACACACAGATGCGGATCCTCTCATTGCGACAACATGGTGAGGTGGTTGACAATGATAGTCCTCTACATATGGGTATTGTTTAATGACATCTACAACAAGGAGATGGCTCATGTACTATGGCATGACAGGGCTGCAGTACCAAGATGGCAAGCAGAGGGGAGCAGCTAATCAGGATCTTGCTTCCTCTTTGTGAATTTGAGAGTGAGTAGCATGGCTCATCTACTGGCAATAATTATGCAGGTAGGGCTTGCTTTCTAAATCTCTTGGAGTGCTGTACTTATTGCAAGTCATGCTAACCACATGTACCAATGGACTTACTTTCTACCATCAGATGCACTCTTTCTGAGCTTAGGAAAATTTTCTATCTTGATTGTCAACCTCAAGGAAGGAGGTGTAAATGTTTTAAAGTGCAAGCAACATAATTGTACCGACAGAATCGTCAAACTCAAAAATTCAAGACATATTAGGATCACTCCTATTAGCATGATAGAAGGCAAAAACTAGGCTGCTAAAGGCAAGCGACATGGATTTTGAAGTTGTTGAGTTGCCAAGTGTAGCAAGCATGATGCAACAGGGGAGGAAAAGCAATCAATTTTTTATAGGACATTTCATATTCAGTGAAGATGGTGCTAGCATCGTCAACCTTGAGCAACATGGATGTATTGCCAAGATTGTCAAGCTCAAAAATTCAAGACATGTTTTTGTCATATATACGATGCGCCATTGGGAAAATATACACATCCTCACGTCATCTCAGAGACACCTTAGCTCGCCAATGGCTTTTTGTCATCTCATATTCACACCTTGGGGTGGACGTGTGTGAACACGGACCCAAGGGATGTGTTTTGGATTTTGCTGAGGTGGAATTTAGTCTTTCATTTAGAGGCTGAGAGTCTAGAAGCGGCCACCTCAACATTCGCCGAATAGTAGAATTTGACCGAGCTATGGTGTAAATGATTCGGAGAGAGTGAGTTGTGGTTGCAAGTGGAGCCTGTGTTTTGTGTTGTGCGTAGTGCAAGAGGGCTTCCGTTGCTATAGAGTGCTTTGAGAAGAGCTTCTTTATTGTGCTCCTTGCTCAGTATATCTTCACAGTAGCAAGAGAGCTCGCCGCGACCACAATGTAAAGCGTTTCAGAATATGCGATGAATGCAAGGATGCAGTCACTCGGGTGAAATATGTGCGGTGCTCAACAAAAGAGTATGTGTTCAAAAATGTGTACGATTTATGTATATATATGTTTAGGGTTATGTATGGGATGACCACTACAAAGTATATGTATTTTTATTTTTAGGTTTAGGGTTTAGGATTATTTAAAACAACACGGACTTTGAAAACGGCTTGTCGATGAGACGTTTGCGAATGTGAGCTTGCATTAGGTTGTTAGGTTTAGGTATGTAGTCGTTTGCAAGCTCACATGCGCAAACGACTCGTTGAAAATCCATTTTCGAGTCCATTGCCTTTATACGTCCCAAAAATAATGCGGACTTTGAAAACGGCTTGTCCGAGAGCTGTTTGTGCATGTGAGCTTGCAAATAGTTTGCATGTAGTTTGTTAGGTTTAGGCATGTAGTCGTGTGCAAGCTCGTATGCGCAAACGACTCAGGAGAAAGTCGGTTTTGTATTCAGTTGCGTTTCTATGTCCCAAAAACGTTGCGGACCTCGGAAACAGCTTGTCCGCAAGCCATTTGCACCGCATGTGAGCTTGCAAATAGCTTGCATGTAGCTTGTTAGGTTTATGTATGTAGTCATTTTCAAGATCACATGCGCGAACAACTCGCAGCAAAGTCGTTTCTGAAGTCCATTGCGTTTTGTGGACTTTGACAATGACTTGTCCATGAGCCGTTTGCGCATGTGAGCTTGCAAATAGTTTGCATGAGCTTACTAGGTTTATGTGTGTAATCATTTGCGAGCTTACATGCGGAAAGGACTCGCCGAAAAGTCGTTTCTAAAGTTCGTTGTGTTTATGCGTCCCAAAAATGCAAAGGACTTCAAAAATAGATTGTCTACGAGCCGTTTGTGCATGTGAGCTTTCAAATAGCTTGCATGTAGCTTGTTAGGTTTATGTATGTACTTGTTTGCAAGCTCACATGCGCTAACAACTCTCGAGAAAGCCGTTTTTGAAGTCCGCTGCATTTTTGTGTCCACAAAAGTTGTGGACTTTGAAAACAGCTTGTCCGTGAGCCATTTGCACATGTGAGCTTGCAAATAGCTTTCTTGTAGCTTCCATGGGTGTGGATATGTAGGCATGGGCATTGACCAATAAAGACGAGATTATAACCCGATGGTCCCAATCTCCGTGCACCTCTACACCGAGGTCTACAGGGATCGGGCATGGCTAGAGAATCTGGGGTAGTTTACACTAGCTAGGGCATGGCTATGTTACCATATACATGTGGTAGTGATGTGTGTGAACACACTAGGACCACCGGGGCAATTTTTCCCTCTTTAAGAGGTCTTTCCCCCCATGCATTGTATATACGCCCATCACTCTAGGGCTATCTATCTTTCCATTGCACACTAAGTAACACGCTCTCTATTGTGTACCTTGAACTTCCTTCATCTTCTCCAAGCTGTGTGCGTTTCTCTACGACCCTAATTCCAACAATTGGTAACAGAGGAGGCTGCATCCTCCTGGGCTTAGTCGCCAGCAGCTCCAGCACACGCCTGCTCATTTTCTTTGATTTTAGTGAGCTTTGGCAAGCGTTCACAGGTCGATAAATATTTCAAGATTGCTCGTAGATCTTAGTCTGCTCATAATTCTGATTCGGGCTCATTTTGCCCTCCGTTTCCACTACAATAAGTACTGCACATGCTATTTTGTCATTTTGTGCAAAATTTTTGTCAGTGCCGTTTTTTGCATAATAGGTACCTTACAGTCTTCTACGGTCAGTGCTATATAGCACGTGTTGTTCCCGCTTCATTTCTCCTCTTTTTGGGTAGTTTTCACATCAGATGCAACATTTACCATGGTTGACAATAACATAGATGTGATCAAGATGTTTACTGCTGAGGACAGATTGGATGGGGACAATTACTCTATGTGGGCTTACATGATGCAACATGTTATTGTGTCAAAGGGCGTCTGGAATATTGTGCAGAGAATTGATGTACGTCCTGGTTCTGAGGATGCTGGCGATGTTGAGGATGTGGTAGGTCTTGCTGCAAGGATTGCTGCTATTAGAGTTGTTTTGCCTACAGTAGAACAATCTCACTGGAATGTAAAGGATGCGCACGCTCATGCATTGATTGCATTTTCTATGAAGTGCACCATTGTTCCTCACATTCATTCAACAAAACAGGCTTGGGATATTTTGGTTGGTCTTTATGCAAGTCGCAATGAGGCTAAAATTACTTTGCTGCGTAAAGAGCTGGAGTCGAAGATTATGCATGAGGAAGATGATATGGACACTTTCCTTGCTGGTGTCAAGGATATCAATGAGCAACTTATTTCTGCTGGTGAAGTCATTTCAGACAGTTCCCTTGTGCAGACTATCCTTGATGCCTTACCAGATTATTACCAGACTTTTGCTAGTACTTGGAGACTTATGACCCAAGGAAATCCTGAAGTTGCCAAGTTTGATGCATTATGCACATTGTTGTTGTAAGAGTCACTTTCCAGAAAAAACAAGACTAGACAGCGTGCAGTTAAACAGGCTTTTATTGCTTCTTAAAGAAAGGGTGGTAACAACAATGCAACCACTTCTTATGGTTCTGCTACGAGGGGCAAAAATTAAGTTCCCAATGCTTCTGCTAGTAGCACTTCGTCTGGCAATTCTGGGGATAAGGGCAAAAAGAAGATGCTTTCCCATTATTGTAAAGTTAATGATCACTTGATCAAGCAGTGTCCTAAGCTGAAGGCCAAAGAGGCTAATAAGAAAGAGGGTGGTTCCACTGCAAATGCTGGTTTCACTACAAATGCAGTCATTGTTGAGTCTTCTGTGGAAGGAGACTGTGATGCTGATGTTGATGGAGAATGGGCTTTTAGTGTAGAGTGCACTTACAATCCTGCTTTCCATGATGCATGCATGTCAGTTGCTGCAGATTCACATGTGCGGTATTTTGATAGTGGTGCTACAAAGCACATTACCTCACATCGTGAATTGTTCACCTCTCTCGAGTCTGTCCCTCATGGGAATCCAGTCACTTGTGCCAACAATGCCTCTTATCCGGTTCAGGGAGTTGGAAAGATTGTGCTTACTGCTGCAAATGGCAGTTCTTTCACACTTGTTGATGCACTTTATGTACCTGGGATCAAGAGAATCTTTTGTCTGTATCTGCACTTGCTAGACTTGGACTTTCGGCTTAGCTCCCATTTCCTTTGATGCGAGACAGGGCGTTGGGGCAATGGAGAAGAGTCAAATCGATTGTGCAGATTATGCTCACTACAAGTTCAAGAGTTTGAGTACCACACACTACTAGAGTGCTCAGTTTTTGGTCACATCCAAACTTGCTTCTCTCACATTTCAGCCATGACTTAGAACTACACACTTTCCTTTTCCAACCATAGTGTGGGCTCTGCATTGCAACTCTCATCACCAAATTTTGGAGCATCGAGAGTCACTCATCAGCCATACACATACTACATCACATGTAACTTTGGTCCCATAGGTCATATTGACCTCCGAGGACGATAATAAAATCTCTCTCTCTCTCTCTCTCTAACCATAAGGAGAAGCCATGCATTATGTACAACAATAAGACACTTGAAGTTGTTGAGAGCTTTAAGTACCTTGGCCTTAAGGTTCTATCCAATCACAAGTGGCATGAATATGCTATGCGTCGTTTGGAAGCGGGAAAGAGAGCATATTATGCATTTGAGAACATGTGTAATGCGGGCAACATCAATTGTTGGGTTCTCAAGAAGTACCTTTTTGATGCATTGGTGACACCGGTTCTTCTTCATGGAGTTGAAGTGTGGGGTGGGAGCATCTCAAAGTCTACTTGGAAAGAGTTTGAGAATGTCCAAAAGCATTTTCTTACAAACTTTCTTCAAGTTAAGACACAAACACCATATATGCACCTACTTCTTGAGTCGGGATCTCTTCCAATTGAGGTTACGGACATGGAAAGGGTTGCGGAGTACATGATAAAGATGCGTCAAAACCCCTCACATAGACTTCCTACAATTGATGGGAAGCAAGAAAAAAAGTTCAAAAGACACATAAAAGCAAGATCTTGAGGACAGGATGGATGCTAGACATAAAGAAGTGGTTTGGGAGATGGGATGCATTACACTTGCTACATGATGCTTCAATTGACTCCCAAGTGAATGAAGCTTTTCTACAATGCCAATGGATTACGGCTTGGGAGAAATCCAGTGGGTCACGCTTCATACATTACACCATCCATATTGCCCCCCAACTACAAGACCACGTTCTTCGCTGAAAGAGGAAACCGTACTCACACTTACATGCTTGAGCCTATCCTCTTGTCAGCGATACGCACTATCGCAGCCATTCGGCTTAGCTCCCATTTCCTTCGATACAAGACAGGGCTATTGGGGCAATGAAGAAGAGTCAAATTGAGTGTGCAGATTATGCTCATTGCAAGTTCGAGAGTCTGAGTACCACAATCTACAAAGCTGAAATGATTAAATGGACAAGCAAGAAAACACGATATTGGATATGTGATATGTTTAACCTTGCACTTCAGCATGGCATGCCTCATGATTGGAGTGCAAATTGGATCAAACCTTTGCACAAAGGAGGAGATGTAAACAATGTGAACAACTATCGCAATATAATGGTTGGTTCTTTGATGGCAAAGTTATTTGGATGTATCATGGAGATGAAGATGAGTGAATGGGCTGAAACGAATGGCAAACGTGCACTTGGCCAAGCAGGTTTTCGAAAGCATCATAGCACTATTGATCACCTTGTCACTCTTTGAGTTCTTATGGAAGTGTCTCGATTGAAAGGGAAAAGTTGTATTGTTGCTTTGTGGATTTCAAAAAAGCTTTTGACATGGTACCGCAAGGAAATCTTTGGAGACGTATGCAAAGCCTTCAAGTGCCGAGAGAATTTATGCATGCAGTCTTTCGCATCTACCAAAAAGCGATATGTCGATTACGTATGGGAGTTGGAATTTCAGAATTTTTTGTAAGCACCATTGGTGTCAAACAAGGATGCCCACTTTCCCCAACCCTCTTTGGGCTACTCATTGATGAATTGGAATGCATGGTTCTTGATTTTATGCAGCAAGAAGACATAGAAGAGGTTAAGATTGGAAATGCGGTGATCATGCTTTTGCGTTATGCCGATGATGTAGTGCTCTTGGCACATACCTTAGAAGATGCACAAAAGCTTATGAGTGTCTTGGAACGCTTTTGCCTACATAGCGGGCTGATCGTGAATGGATCCAAAACCAAGGTTATGCTTGTAAAGACCCTCAATGACGAAAATCCATGCATTGTATACAACAATGAGCAATTTGAAGTGGTAGATCACTTCAAGTACCTTGGCCTTGAGGTTCCATCCAATCATAAATGGAAGGATTGTGCAATGTGTCGCTTGGAAGCCGGAAAGACGTGTTGGGCTCTCAAAAAGTACCTCTTTGACACATTGGTGGCACCGGTGCTTCTTTATGGAGTGGAGGTGTGGGGTGGAAGCATTGAGAAGTCTACTTGGAAAGAGTTTGAGAATGTTCAAAAGCGTTTTCTCACCAACTTTCTCCAAGTCAAGACACAAACACCCTACATGCTCTTACTTCTTGAGTCCGGATCGCCCCCCATTGAGGTCTTGGGCATGCAAAGGGTTGTGGAGTACATGCTTAAGACAACATAGCCCTTTGCATCGACTTACTAGAATCGCATATGAAGCAAGTCAAAAGGTCCAAAAGACATGCAAGAGCAAAATACTAAGTTCGGGGTGGATGCTTGCCATCAAGAAATGGTTTGGAAGATGGGATGCATGTCACTTGGTCAAGGATGCTTCAATCGACTCCCAAGTTAATGAGGCCTTCTTACAATACCAATGTATCACGGCTTGGGAGAAATCCGGAGGTTCTCGCTTTAGCCATTACACCACACACGTTGCCCCAAACTACATTCTTCGCCGAACGAGGTAACTGAACCCATCCCTACATCCTTGAGCCCATCCCGTTGAGTGCGATCTGCACCATTGCCTCCATTCGTCTTAGCTCCCATTCTCTACGCTACAGACAGGACGTTGGGGCACTGTCGAGGAGTCTCATCGACTTTGCACCTTATGCCCTCGTCAAGTGAGAGAGTGAGTACCACACACTACTTGAGTGCTCAACTTTTGACCAGATTAGGTCCTCTTTTTCCCATATATTCAGCCATGAGCTCTCCCGACATACCTTCCTCTCCCAACCATGATGTGGACTATCTATTTCAATGCTCATTTCAACCATTTTTTAGCATCGAGAGTCACTTATGACCTCCACTCACACTGCGTGACATGTTCATTTGGTCCCATAGGTCATATTTGACCACTGAGGACGATAATAGAACTATCTATCTATCTATCTATCTCTCTCTAAGATCACGCACTCGTAATATACTACATGACGATGAGCTGCCAAAAAACAATTGGGAACTCATCGTTCGTCACCTCTCTCTCTCTCTAGCGTTGTCTTGCCACTTTACGAGCATGGAGTGAGACACCAAAATGTAAAAGCATTTTGGTGTTTTGATTACCTTACGTTCATGCCAAGATTTTGCTATGACGTCAGATTGTTGAAATGTATGCGAACTATGGATTTTGGGACCAATAGGAGAGTTTTGATGCATATGAGCCAAAATGCAAAGAAGTTGTCAAAATGGAGGTTTATAGGTTGAAAACATAGTGCTCAACATGCTCTCAAGGTGTATCTTTATAGCTCTCCAATCAAAGTCCAAGTCGAAAGGTTATGGGTAGTTTATCATTTTTCGAGGTCAGGTCTGTAATTTTTGGATTGGACGTCGCTGTCTACAGGAGGGTGTAGTCCGTCTAGTCGACACCGAGCTCTCAGAGCGTGCTAATCGCTTTGAAGTAGATAGAGACTCCAAAAGAGTGGAACCTGGGAGCCGATGCCATGGTGGACATCGTACCACCTCCTATACTCGGGATCCAAGGAAACATAAAACCCATCTAGATCCATACCTGCATTAAAAAACACACGTTTGAAGTTAAAAAATGTCAATGATAACAATTTAATTCACAGTTTGAAGTTAAAACTTGTTAATGATAACAACTTTAAAACAAGTTAATCTTAATGCAAAAGGAAATCAGAACCAGTTACAGTTTGATTCACCCTTTAAGTTTCACAAGTTTAGTACGGAGACAAGAGAGGGGCAAAAACTGCTCAAATACAATGTCTATGACAAAAGGGAACTCTCTCATCCTCGCATATCTCAGCATAACTCCCTATGTGTATATAGAGATCTCCGTCTAAGCAAATGTCCTTTGTTTCATCTAGGAGGTCCTCTGCATGCATCCCTCTTTCAGAAGCAGTTTTGGGCTCGTCTGGCACCACATCCATGGCTTCTTGTTCATTTTCCTCTCCGGTCTCCTCCATGAATGCCAAGGTAACTAGAAAATTGTAGCCCTTGTACACCCGTGCACTGCGTGGGGCTACCTCTATAACATACCACCAGTTTGGTTGCGACTTCGTAGGATGGAATATCACCTGGAAGAGCAACGTGTCTTACATGAGTGGTCAAGGCACACATGTCCTCTAAAGTTGAAGGAGGTAAAATTTTATCAACTTATTTGTTCACAATGGTTGGGTAATAGGAAAGTGTCTCGAAGGCCGGTCCACTTTTTGGGTGAGTCCACCTCAAGGAAACCCGACTCTCCTCTGCGCACAGTAACATTGCGGCCCTCCATGTTTATCTTGAACCATAGCACATCGAACAAGTCCACGAAAAATATTTGTAGTCTACCATCAAAATTTCGTGTGGCGTGCCAAAGTAAGTGAGTTATGCTACCACGGGTTTTGCATCGGAGGACAGTCGTCAACTTAATTATTCGAATTTTGCCATGACTCCATAATCTTGTGTAAAATGTTGTTTGTCGATCTGTTTACCCTGAAATGTCCACCTTTACACCATGCTATCGTGTATCACTTATACTACAACCAACAACGATAATGAGTGGCTGTCAATAAAAAAAATATGCCATGGATCTATAATATAAGCATACCTTGGGGTTGCATCCTTGCGAGTACTCCGACTCCTCCTTAGTCACCTGTTCACCACCTTGTTCAACGCTTCTCTCGGAATCACATTCCGAACACTTCTGCATTTCCACATATTCCCCCCTTGAAAAGAATGCAGTCATCAGGACAAAGCGTGAATGGAATTGTAATCCATCCCTAGGATTCACAGAATTTTTCTTGCATCCTCTCTGGAATCTGGCATCACATTATCAGCTTGCAAAATGTGCTCCTTTAGCAATCTACACAAAGAAAAAGAAAAACATCTCTCGTAATTTGGTACATTATACATGTATAGTTTTTTATAAAAGTTGACACATTGCAAGAGATTACTTGAAAAGTTATGTGACACTAGTGTCACTCCATCCAAACTTTGCTTGCATGTTGAGAAGAACCAAGAGCGCCTTCAATCTATACACTTGTGCTCCACCATACAAGGGCGTGTCGGCCTCACGTTCCATGTCATCTTAGACGAGCCTTTTCAAATCTATGCTCATCTCGATCATTTTGTCAATCTCGGACTCAAACATAACCTGGTTGGGGATGTGCTATGCATGGTCACCCTCCGAGCTTGAAGAGGCTGCATTTTGTGCCCTTACGTATGCTGCTTGAGTAAAGTGCGTGCAACCACGTCTATTAGGTTGCAGGATTGCTGCTTGTTGGCCAGCATCAGAGTCCAACGAGTTATAATTGGCAACAACTCCATCTATAATAGATGGGTTGAACTCGCCAAATTCATGCTGCAAAGAAACACACCTTATCCATCGTACAACATGTTTGCATTGATTACAAGGACATAAGATCCTTGTTGCAAGATAGGTGTCTCGATCGAACGGCCCCACATCATCGTCACTACTCATAACGACTGTGAAAACCCTGAACCCTAAACATAAATTTAAATATTATTATTATTCTTCTTCTTCTTCTCTCTCTCTCTCTCTTCGATAGTAATAAAGAAACCATAAATCACAATGTAAACTACCTCAGATTCTCTTGCCATGCCCGATCCCCGCACACCTCGATCTAAAGGTTCACAGAGATCAGGACCACTGGGTTATATAATCTCATCTTTATTGGTCAATGCATATATTTGTGGGTGCAACAAATTTGCACAGCACGTCTACATGACAATGCATGTAGTGGGCAAAACCTCTTTGCCTCTTGTTCAGCTCTAGCCTGTTGGAATTAGGGTTGCAGAGAAATGCACACAGCTTGGAGAAGATGAAGGAACCTCAAGGCACACAATAGAGAGTGTGTTACTTAGTGTGCAATGGAAAGATAGATAGCCCTGGAGTGATGGGCGTATATACAATGCACGAGGGAGAAAACCTCCTAAAGAGGGAAAAAATTCCCCGGCGGTCCTAGTATGTTCACACACATCACTACCACATGTACATGGTAACAAATCCCCATGGAGTGATGCGGTGAACAAGAGCTGGCACATGAGTAAAGGGAAGTGCCATGCCGTGAGGACATGATCAGTTCACAAAGGAGAGTAAGCCCAAAGCTTTGCAAAAAGCTTCGAGCTTCTCATAAGACAATGCCTTTGTGAAAAGATCTGCAAGCTTGTCCTATGTTGGCACATAAGCCAAGCTGATCTCTTCTGCTGAGAGCCTCTCCCTGACATAGTGGTAATGCACCTCAATGTGATTTGTGCTAGCATGCAAAACTGGGTTCCTCGCAACTGCCAATGCGCTCTGAATGTCAATGAAAAGATAGTGTTGGCAGTGTCTTGTCCAACACCCAAATCAGCCATAAGGCGTCTGAGCCATACACACTCAACCGTAGTTGTGAAGACTGCCTTGTACTCAGCTTCACAACTCGAAGTGGCCACAATAGGTTGCTTCTTTCTCAACCATGATATACATGAACTGCCAAGCATGAAACAAAAACCACTTGTGGACTATCGCATGTCAAAACAACCAGCCCAATCTGAGTCCAAAAAAGCATGTAAGTTTGGTGGCAATGATCCCCCCTTGGGATAAAACAAGCCAAGATTTAAAGTGCCACTAAGGTAGCAAAAATTCCTCTTCACAGCCTGCCAATGCTTAGACCATGGGCTATGCATAAATTTCATGACCTGTGAAACTGCAAATTGTATATCCGACCTTGTGCTGCATACATAAATGAGGCAGCCAACAGCAGTTTGGTAAAGAGTGACATCAGCAGGATCACCAGCATCATGTAGACTCAACTTCAAACCTGTTTCCATGGGAGTGGCAATAGGTTTGCAATCCTCAAGTCCAAACTTACATAGTAATGTCTCTATGTAACTTTTCTGACACAAGGCAATACCACCATCACACTGCTTAAATTGTATACCCAAGTAATGATGCAATAGCCCCAAATCTTTCATCTTGAAAGTAGCATTCAAATCAGCCTTAAGTTCAGCAATATGTCTCTCATTTGGTCCAGTGATCAACAAATCATCTACATAAAGAACCACAATGAGAAGTACATCACCCTCATGCTTTACATACAATGTGCTTCCTGTTGGACTATTACAAAAGCCTTGTTTAACCAAATGAGTGTCAGCTTTCTCATACCAAGCACGAGGAGATTGCTTCAACCCATACAAAGCCTTCTTACTTTTGCACACTTTGCCCTCTTGTCCTTTCTTGACAAAACCTTGAGGCTGCGTTACATAAACTTCCTTAAATATGTCACCATTCAAGAAACCAGTAACAATGTCTGATTGATGTACATCCCAACCAAAATGAGCTACCAATGCACATAGAAAATGCACAGTAGTCATCCGACAAGTGGAAGCACAATCTATGCCTTTTTGCTGTGCATAACCCTTTGCAACAAGTTGAGCCTTATGGCGATCGATCTCACCATCCGGCTTGCGTTTCAACTTGTAAACCCACTTCGTACCAATGGCTTTTTTGCCAGAAGGCAAATCACATAAAGTCCATGTGTCATTTTCTATAAGTGCATCATATTCTGATTGCATGGAAGCCATCCAATTTTCTGAATTTTGTGCTTCATCAAAAGACAGAGGTTTTTCAACATCATGTAAGCTAGACACAGCAAAAACATAACAATATGATGCATAAGATGCATGGTGAGAGCCTGAACGAGTACGAATAGACAAAGGTGCATCCAATTTACTGTCACGCAATGTATGCACCATCCATTTTGGCATACCTCTAGCCTGCTCATTTTCAGCCCTTTCCTCATTCCTCATCAAGTACATCATGTACATCTGCATCAGTAATAGGCTGATCTGTAACATTTTCAAAAACCCCCATAGGTTGTACATTTGCCTCATTGGAATTTACCTTCGTATTTCCACCACTAAAAAGAGGCAACAAAGTGTCATAAATGTCATGTGATCTTACATTACTATCTCTAGTACATGACAACAAGGGTTGAACAGAATTTTTGACGAACACTACATCCCGTGAAACCAGAATACACTTTGTTTGCGGATGATACAACCTGTAACCTTTGCTTTCAACACTATAACCAACAAAAATACATTTGACAGCCTTATCATCCAATTTTCTGCGTTGTGTTCGTGGCACCGAAGCATATGCCAAACAACCAAAAACACAATTGTGCTCAATAGAAGGCTTTCTATCATGCCATTCTTCATATGGAGTAATAGACTGCAAAGCTTTTGTAGGACTCCTGTTTAGTACATAAGTGGCACACATGATGACCTCAAGCCAAAAAGAATGCGGCAAAGTTTGACTTTTGACCATACATCATGCCATTTTCGTAAGTGACCTATTTTTCCTCTCAGCAACACCATTTTGCTGAGGTGTATAAAGCACCGTACATTGGTATTTTATCCCATGACTAGCCAGAAATGCATTAAATTCATGAGACATATACTCCCCCCCTCGATCGGAATGGAGGGTGCCCATAGTACATTTCGAGACATTTTCAACCATAGCCAGAAATTGTTTGAAGTACATCAAAACTTCAGACTTCGCTTTAAGAAATACCCATGCATCCCTGGAGTAATCATCAATGAAAGTCACGAAGTACAGGTAATTGCCCAAGGACGGAGTTTGCATGGGCCCACAAACATCACTATGCACAAGCTGCAACTTGCATGTGGCCCTATTTGAACCATCCTTTGGAAACTTAGAACGCCGCATTTTACCCAGAATACAGCCTTCACAAACATGTTTGACAGGTGCTTCAAGAGGCGGCAAAGAAGCAACCATATCAGATTTCTACGAACGTAGCAAACTGGCATGCTCGTAAAAAAAGATATTCTTTCTTTGATTTATGGAAGTAATTATATATATGGTTTCTATATAGCCCCAATTTTTACTAGACCTTATACAGATATTAACATACATATCATTTTGATCAAAAGGCCACCACCCCTTCTGATCCAAGTGTCTTAATACCCATATCAGCCCAAAAGTCAGCCCTTCAATGTCATAAATTACTTTGCAAGGTTGTCAATCCCTTTCCTTAATCAGTTAAACAACTCATCCAAATCTTTCAAGTGCAGTAAACCTTTTACTGCTTCCATTCATAAAGCCATTAGGCAACATAAAATAACCTAATCTTCGACATCAAATACCACCCATAAAACATTCCTTTGTTTGGTTTAGTCATCAAACTCGGCCTTAGTATATCAAGCAGAAATAAATTTCACAGACCCAATCGGGTAAGAGGTATCCCATCATACCTTAGATTGTATCAATAAGTGCCGTGCCTAATGTGAAGTAGCTTTACTAAATCCAGTCTACTCAGCAATAATACTGTTAAAAAATTATAGTAAAAGCTGACCCTCATTGAGCGATATAATACATCAAAGAGGCATCCTTATTTCGCTAGCAGCCCGACAACAACCAATATCAAATGGAACAAAAGCCATCCAAAGCATGCAAACAACAGAATGATATTTATAATATGCACACCACCCCAGTCCACAAACCAGAGACCAAGTATCTGACGCTCTTTTTGGGGCCGAGGAGCATCAATAATTTATACACATTACTCCATCATTGTTCCTGTAAATGTCAAGGGTATACCATACCAACCCTCTACCCCGCCTTTTTTGAAGAAAAACCAAACTCAAGTGCGTGGTACCAACATATGCCTATTCTCTCTTAACCACAATAATCCATAGTTTATGTTATCAAATACAAAACCGATCCACTCTTTTTACCAACTAGCTTCAGACAACGTAGTATTAAGGCAGAAGTTTAACCATGCCATAAATCACTTTACAACCAGCTACCCGTTTCAACAAGCCAATGGCACCAGAACACGTCATATTTTAGAGCTAGGCTTAGTATTTTTGTAAGATTTTTATGGGAACCAATCTTGAGCGCACTCAGCCCTTACTACATCCCTTTAAGTATTTCGACTGGGGTACTATACCATATATGAAATATAAAAAGTTTCCGTAATACATAAAAAAACCAAATCATTTGAACATCAATGTAAGATTTACAGGCAGGTCTACTGCTCATGGTTAATAAACCATCAATCCAAACCTCCCATCCCCCATCAATGTTTATTTTACTGATCTGTACTACATACCAAGGTGTACTAAATAACAACCTTTAAAAACTTGAAAGTGCAGAATAATGAAAAAAATGCAGTAAAAGAACTCAATTTATTTTGATCGAGTACCAACATGTGAAGCGTCCTTATGTTCAACCATCTCCATAGCCACACAGTAAGCAGATGCTCAAGCCCTCAAAAAAACTCTCTTTCACATACACACACGATACACCAAATCCAAGGCTAAATGAGGGGCATAGAGAAACCCTCACCTGGTTTATATACCCATTCGGTAAATGCTATGAGTAGCCCCAATCTTGTCAAATCTCCTTCGATCTGTTCATCATCTTGTTATCATCATGAGGTATATGCTTTCCAGCGGCAACCGCCATGGTTAATCCAGTGTTTTGGAGGGGGGGGGGGGGGGGGGGGGGGGGGGGGGGGGGGGGAGTGGTTTTGGTGTTTTTTTGGAAAGAAATCACACACAATTAGTGTGCAGGTGTAAAGAATGATTACGGCTATTGGTTAAGGGGTAGAGAGTGAGGCACAGAGTGAGGGAGTGGGGAGTGAAGCCAAAGTGAAAGGGGCATCCTCGTCATAATGATCCCAATTAAGTGACCTATTGCTAGAGTAAAAGAGTCACGCCTCCAAATGGGGGGAGTTCCTGGTGTGGATTAAACCCCAAAGGCAGGTGCCTATTGAAGGAGTGCATCCCACCTAGGGTAGCAAAAACAAAAAATGCTGCCTGATGCCAAGGGAAGGCCTTGGAATATCTTAATAAGCTAAAACAAGGGTAAGTTTTTTTTTGTAGAAAAGAACTTTAATTAATCCAAATCTGTGTGTATGTGTGTGTGTGTGTGTGTGTGTGTGTTTAAATTGATTGTCTAACAATAGTTTGAGTAATTCAAACTATTAAACATATAATGGACCAAATAAACCTAGACTTTATCTATGTAACATCAATGAGACTAGGATTTCCTTATATTAATGAGCAAGAAAGGAAAGAATTCTATTTATCAAATAATAATAAATCTTATTTTTTTGATATACAATAAGTTTTTGTGGCCTAAAGAACTAGAATAGATCTTTGTATGTAGAATCGGTCCTTATATCTCGATCACCTGCAGTAGTTGTAGCCACTATTGCAATTCCAAGGAAGAGACATGTTACCTGCCACCATCCTAGAAACAAAAACAAACTTATCAATAGACCTTCTAGTATTTACTTGGGAAGACAGGTGTCACTAACCCCTTCCCCTTGTTATCAATGTCAAAAACTACAAAAAAACAACTAACCAAGCAGAGATCAAGTATACTTATAACCCATAGATTCTTAGCTCAAAAGAATCTAAAAGCAATTTATTAGTATTTGTGGTGATGTTGGGAGTCCTTCAATTGTAGTTTACCGATATTATATTGTAGGTGGGAGTGCAAGAAGATGATTTGAGTCCACCTGGGTGAAATTTCCTTCAATTGTAGTTTTTAGATAGATGGGTGTGTGTGCGCGCGCGAGAGAGAGAGAGAGAGAGAGAGAGAGAGAGAGAGAGAGAGAGAGATAGATAGATAGATAGATAGATAGTTCTATTATCGTCCTGGGAGGTCAAATATGACCTATGGGACCAAATGAACATGTCACGTGGTGTGAGTGGAGTTCATAAGTGACTCTCGATGCTCAAAAATGGCTGAAATGAGCGTCGCAATAGAGAGTCCACATCGTGGTTGGGAGAGGAAGGTATGTAGGGAGAGCTCATGGCTGAATATATGGGGAAAAGAGGACCTAATGTGGTCAAAAGCTGAGCACTCAAGTAGTGTGTGGTACTCACTCTCTCGCACTTGACGAGGGCATAAGGTGCAAAGTCGATGACACTCCTCGCCAGTGCCCCAACGTCCTGTCTCGCAGCGTAGAGAATGGGAGCTAAGACGAATGGAGGCAATGGTGCGGATCGCACTCAACGGGATGGGCTCAAGGATGTAGGAATGGGTTCGGTTACCTCGTTCCGAGAAGAAGAGAGATTTGTAGTTTGGGGCAACATGTGTGGTGTAATGGCTGAAGCGAGAACCTCCGGATTTCTCCCAAGCCATGATACATTGGCGTTGTAAGAAGGCCTCATTAACTTGGGAGTCGATCGACGCATCCTTGACCAAGTGACATGCATCCCATCTTCCAAACCATTTCTTGATATCAAGCATCCACCCCGAACTTAGTATTTTGCTCTTGCATGTCTTTTGAACCTTTTGACTTGCTTCATATGCGATTCTAGGAAGTCGATGCAAAGGGCTACGTTGTGTCTTACGCATGTACTCCACAACCCTTTCCATGCCCAAGACCTCAATGGGAAGCGATCCGGACTCAAGAAGTAAGAGCATGTAGGGTGTTTGTGTCTTGACTTGGAGAAAGTTGGTGAGAAAACGCTTTTGGACATTCTCAAACTCTTTCCAAGTAGACTTCCCGATGCTTCCAAGTAGAGAGAGAGAGATGAGGGGACAGGATGATGATCAAAGCTGTACCATGGGTTTGAGAAACCCAAGTAAATTCATATTAAAAAGAGGTTTTTATGATTTTGTAAGAGCCTACTAATCACATTACACACGTGCCTGCATGCATGCATGTGTGTGTGTGTATGTGTGTGTGTGTGTGTGTAGAGGGTTCAAATCCAGTAAAACTACATACTTGAAAGTGCATATTTAAACTAGAAATACTTACAAAGTGTCAGAACTTTCATATATATATTTTCAAAGGTCATCTTTCTTCTAAAAATGACAGCAGCAACCATATGTGAAAAAAATTCTAGTGGAGCTATATATCAACACATTTAGAACACCTTTAGGACTTCTTTCAAAGGGTGTCCTTCAATTGTAGTTTATCGATATTATATTCCAAGTGGGAGTGCAAGAAGATGATTTGACTCCACCTGGGTGAAATTTCCTTCAATTGTAGTTTTCAGATAGATGGGTGTGTCAACGTGTGTGTGTTGCGAGCCATCAAATGCTTATCCAGATGGCTGTGAGGAGGAAATAGACACTAGTATTGCCTACGGACTTGATACATTGGAAGAGTGTCCTATATACTACATGGAAGATTGTTGGGGGCAAGTCAAGCCGGTTTATCAAGCTGCTGCTCTCGCATCCAGAGGTCAAAATATCAACACCCAGGCTAGGAGGCCACCTCTTCAATGCTACGAGTGTGGTGGACCACATCGAGCAGCGGAGTGCCCTATTAGGCTGCAAAAGAATGCTGCACAGATGCAAATGAATCAAGGGAGCACGTCTGCAATGCCAATACTCACATGTAATCATTGTGGCATAGATCACTTGATTGCCCAATGCCCCTATAACCCAAATGCGCCTAAAATCACACCCCTAAATTTGGTCGAAATTGCTAGTGTGACATCGCCAATACCACCCGTCGCACCCGCTTATGCGATTACACGGTCCATGCTTCAAGGGCCAGGACATATCCTCGAAGAGAGAGATACCGCGTCAATTATCCAAGCAAAGAAAAAGAAGACACGAAGTAAGAAGTCGCAGAATACGGAAAATTCAAAGCCAAGTTCCAAAACAAACATAGGAACAGGAGATGACCCCGTGTATATGAATGACCTCGAGGATGATTCAGATTCAATCGAGACAATGGAGACTAGAACCAATACCACAAAGAGAAAGACCGACAAAGAAAACCGTAACATGGAACCAAATGAAAACCGAATAAGAGAAAATCATAAAGAGCCTTTGAAAACACCACAAGTGTTTCCAAATCCAATCCAAGACCCCCAAGATAAACCGCAGGGGAAAAAAGGAAAGAATCGTAAAAAGAAGATTGGGACGTACCCAAACCCAGTAGACGAGATTAAGCAGGGAAAACATCTAAGAGGTTTAGTGGAGGAGACTCAAAGGAAACTAGAACCAGAACCCATGCAGGTCAAAATTCATGACACAGTGTTTCCCACGCAAGTTCATCCACCCCACATGAACCATAGACCGTTAGCCATATCTAGTATCATCCAAGAAGGGAGTGAGGACGGGACATCAAAAAGTGAGCATACACCCTTCTTGTTGGAAAGGATGTTTAACGAAGGAATACCTGATCCCATTGAGGAATATGAGATTCCATCCTCACCAGTTCCTAGTCAAGGACCTACACCTTGCAAAACGCCAATGAATGTTGCCAAACTAGTGGACTTCATGTCTTCTGAGGTCCGAACCACGATCATAGCAAAGCTGTATGGAGATCCTGAGTTATTCCTTGCACTTCGAGCATTCCTTAACGGAGAGCTACGAACGGGATTACCGCAGTTTGCGCAACCAAATAGGCCTGACTCGATTATGATTGATGAGGAAAATCATGTGCAATCACTTGACTTAGATGGACACGAGTCTGTGATTGAGGTACCCATTAACGAATTAGGGCAGTATTTTGAAGGTGACGAGTCTAATGCGACCCTACCCATCACTACCAAGGGATTAACTATAAAGGGAATTCTTGATGGTGGTGCGGGAGTTAGCATCGTTACAAAAGATTGTTGGGAATCCATGGGAAAACCCCGCCTCAGTGTTACTAACATTGTGGTAAAGATGGCAAACGGTACCATAGCCAAACCTATGGGGATGCTCAAGGATCTTAAGATCAAAGTTCTAGGACACAAGGTACGACATACGTTCATTGTAATGGATTTCTCTAAACACCTTATGTCATATGAAATGATTTTAGGACGACCATTCATGAGGGAAGCACAAATGGTTCACGATTGGTCTAAAAATCATGTCTATTTGCAATTCCAAGACTCTGTCCTTAGAGTGGATTTGGTGACTGGTAAGGTACACCCTTAGGGAGTAAAACCATTATTGATCATCGCTCTGACACCACAGTTCACTCGGCCCCACTACAATATTGTTACACTTGTAAGAAGGATACAGACATTGCCAAGATTCTCCTTACATGGATGTGTTACCGGGTATGACGGAATCAGACAACGTAGACTGGGTCCACCTAGCATCAACCATAGACACTTGGGGAAATAGGGGGACGACCTGGGTAACACCTGAGGGGGATGAAATGCCTATACCCTTAAATATGCTACAAGCAATGCATATCGCTTCCGACAAGACTCATCCTAATGTAACGAAGAAAACATACAAGTGGGTCCCTAAAGCTTCTTTAGTGACCATAGCTAGTGCTAAAAAACAGAAGCCTTGTAAGAAACGTACCACTCGCTCCAAGAAAAGTAAGAAAATGTTGCGATGGATCCCTAAACGACTATTGGAAGCCCAAGGCTACTATCAAGGAAATGATCAAATCTGGGTGCCAAAACGTAGATTGTGCTCTTACCTATCACCTGACCCAAGTGAGCCCAATCCCGTAGCTCCAAAACAAATTGAAAATCGCGGAAAGGAAAAAATCATGGAATGCTACACACCCGCTCCCGAGCTAGTTTGGGTACCAAAGAAAGAACGATTTGTTCCACCTAGCTCAGGAAGGGGGGAGTCCCATGAAGCTTCTAGCTCCTCATGTAATACATCCATAGAGGTAAAAGCTTCTACACAGCCTCCATCTATAGTAGTGGACCTCCATGAAGCTACAAAAGAATCCACACCTCCCAGTGTTCAAGAATCACCTGATGAACCACTTCAAGTTCGATCCTGGGAGAGTACCTTACCACCCTTGCAACTTGACGAGGCACCTAGGGTAATAGAAAACTACTGGCAAAAATCCTCACCTATTACCAACTGGAACAATTGGTTTCAAAGGGTGACAAGCTCATTTCAAACGGTATGATCTACCCAAGGAAGGGGGGAGTGTTTGCTGACAGTCATCATTCACTTGCTTCCCTCTCAACCTTTTTCCCTGACCTCTCAATCACCAATCTTAGGGAATGTACATATAAAGCTTTATACTCACAAAAAACAAAAAATAAAGAGCAAGAGCAATTAGCAAACGAGTATGCACATTAAAAGTCAAAACATTGACTCAGACCTACACATGTCACATCTCGTACAGTGAAACAGAAACCTATGTCATGACTGTTTTAGAGTTGAGTGATTAGCAAAGTTCTCTTTTCCCACTGATGTGCCTCCTGGAGGTATTCCTTTTGTTTCCTAGTTTGTACAGGAACGTGTTGCTATTGATAGGATTTGGACCTTCATGGAACCTTCAAATCAAGCACGACCATCAACACAAACAGGTGTTTCTTGTCCATTAGCATTGCCCTTATCTTTTTGCATCCATGTTTGTCTGCCTTGATTGTGATTGGTAGCATAATATTCAGTGCATTGGCTTAGTATCAAACATTTAATTCAATGTAGTGTTTTGTCATAATCACTTGTCTAGGTTTAAAAATCAAGCAGTCCGACTAAGCTAGTTTGATCAAGTTAGGTGTTAGAGATCTTCTCTTAATACCATGGGGAATGCCTTCCTAATAAGCAATGGTTACTTAGGTTCTTAATCCGATTTAGGCAGCATTGTATGAAATGTACTAGGGCTTTCTAGTGGGCTTGACCCTATTGACCTTTAGCTTAAGTATTATAAAGGGAGTTTACTAATGTGATGAGTCTGGGGAGGGTAACAGTGTTATATGACCCCCCAAAGTTACAAAATTAAAATGCTGAAAATGAACAAGCAAAAATCAAAGTGCCACAATGTAAAATTTTAAGCTGGAAGAGAAATCCCTGCTTAAATTGGTACTTCACTCACATGTATCGCCTATGGTACTAGAGCCCTAGAGGTTCCCAGTGTGGGCGCTTTTCCTTGAAAAGCAAAAAACCCAAGGCATACAAAATAAGCACACACATCATAATTGAATCAATGTGAAAAAACTTTGAGGGGTCAAAGAAAAAGTAATCAGTCAGGCGATGATTTCATGAGGAATTCCTTTTATGGTAGCTTAACTACAAAGTTTTCTAGATATAGCCTCTAGTCAGCCCTCGAACATGAATACTTGGCTCTCGCGATTAAACAACTTAATTGACCACAGAAAATTAAGAAGCTTACCCATGGTATTAATATTCGATCTCTAGTGCCTTTCGACCGTCAAATTAGCGACCCCAGACTTGTTTAATTTTTTACCTTTACATCTGTTTATGCATTTGATTTCATTGCAATTTAATGTTCATTGCTACCAAATTGTTTGAAATTCTTTGACCAATCAATTTGTCTACCTAAAACTGCATATGCTTTTTAAGAGAATGCCATTACTGTGCCAATGTTGTTTGATTTTGCAGTGACTGAAGAAGGCTAAGGACATTCATCTCAAATGGTCTTCCACCTCGACGAACCAGCTTCAACTCAATAGCTTCCGAGGACGGAATCTACATCAGGAAGGGGGGCATGTTCACCCTCACGGCACACGGACACCCTATCGCCTACGATGGACGTGTATTATGTATTTGATAGAGTCAGGTACCGGGCTTGTCGGTCCAATAGAGAAAGGTAGAGTGATCGTCGATGAGAGGCGCACTTTAACTTGGACATTCAAGGGATTAGTTGGTTAAGCATGGGCGCCCAAGTGTGAATGGGGTGAGATCCTATAAAAGCCAACTAAACCTAATTTTTACTCATTCTCTCATTTGTGCAATAGAAGAGTGCTCTTGCTCCATCTCCATCTTCTTCTTCTTCACCTCTTTGTGTGTGTGTGTTTGAGAGAGAGAGAGAGGGAGAGTGTGTGTGCGATCGAGCATTACAAAGGCACGACGGCGGCGAAGCGGTTGAGCGCGGCACAACTGCAGATTCTTCTTCATCGCGGCGAGGAATCCACCACGAAGGCGAGCGTAGAGCGGTGAGTGACACACCCTTTGTTTTCTTGAGCTTGCTAGTTTAGGCTTGTTGTGTGCTTGGAGCCGTTTGTGGCTCGCACACGGTGTATTGGCAAGTCCCTTGCTTCGACAGTGCGGCAAGGAGCGCACAAATGTGTCATCTTCCGTAAGAGAGATCAGTCTTGACTTCTCAATATTGCACTTTGAACCTGAAGCCACAGCAAAAGTGTGCACGATCTCTAATGCCTTCTTGAGAACCTAGGGGCAGGCTTTTAGGAAAAGGAGGGAGTCATCTGCGAACATTTTGGCTAGGAGTTAGTCATTGCCTGGCAAAACCAATCCTTGAATATCACCTTGTGCAGCAGCTGCTTCGAGCATTGTTAAGAGGGGGTATGAGCCAACGGCAAAAAGGAGCGGGGCCAAGGGATAACCTTGTTTGATCGATCTTTTGGCTTCAAAGGTGCCTACTATTCTTCCATTGAATAGGAGTTCATAGTGACCACCTGCACCCAGAGTGTGTATAAAATAACAGAGGCGCGGACCAAAACCTAGAGTTTTCATGACATCTTCAATGAAAGACCATACAATTCTATCATATGCCTTGTCTAAATCAAGCTGAAGCAAGATCCAGTCTTGTGAGAAGGCAGCTTACTCAATGCCAACCATTGCTGCCAAAATGTTGTCATAAATCGACGTTCCCTTAATAAACCCGTGCTGATGGGGAGAGATAACCCTGTCCAGTAGGGGAGAACCATTGCAGAATGCCAGATAGGTTGGTGGGTTTTGAAAACATTGTTCCCTTGAAAAGAAGTGACTTGAATAGGAAGGCATGTAAACTTCGAAGCTGAGAGCAGTACATAGCGCACAGTACACTAGGATAAAAAAAACGTAGAGAGGTGCGAACGTAAAAAAGAATTGGAGGTCATGGCGCAGCAACACTTACCCTAACCCCCCCCCCCCCCCCTCTCTCTCTCTCTCTCTCTTGCCAACATGAGGCTTAAAGAACACTGGCCGGACTCTTCAAAGGATGACATGTGGCGAGGGAGGGGTCAAAATCGCTTCCTCCTTTATTTTTCGTATAGATAGAAAAAAGGCTAGACTTTGCAGCTCCAAGGATCTCCTCACTTCTCTCTTATATTCTTTCAAGCATAGTAGAGTAAAGGGGAAAATCATGTTTGAAGGAACAATTCACACTTAAGTGTCAAATAGAAAGCTGATTTTTGAGCACTAGTAGTGTAGATTTGCAATGAAAACGCTTGTAGAGAGGATATGGAGGTGGGCCTAAAATGAGAAGAGACTATACTAGTGTTAGAGGGTGGGCCATCTGTTTATCGGCCCCCTTTTTGGCTTTCTAAAAGAAGCCTTAGTGTTGTGTTGGGTTAGGCAGACTTTCATTGTTTTCAGTGCCATGATGGAGACTTACCTTAAATGTTATTTCCATTTTAACATATCAAATGAATCTTCCTTTTTGAGCTTTCATTTCACATCCTTACACGGCTTGACTTCACTTAACTGATCTATTCCTTGGAGGGAAGAATTCAGGTGGTCCTATGGGCAAGGCCATCGGCACGGCCAGACAGTGTGTACGCTAGGGGGAGGCTATAAGATAGCACGGTCGGGTGGAGACTAGCACACGCATTACCACCGCCCTTTCACTGGTATCCGAGCTATTTTTGGAGGAGGCGAAAAGCGGGTTGCATGTGCGTGCAACGCGTTGCTTCTCTCCCACGTTCCATAGACATCGACGTCTTCGCTGTGCAAAAAAGAAGAAGACAAGCACAGTTTCTTTACGAAGTGCGCGCGAACAGACCACGACAGTCGATCGCAGACACCCCAGCTACGGGGGACCTAGTCAAACTTGACCAGCAACTCGACGGCATTGTTAACCCTCACGGCACACGGACACCCTATGATCTATAAACGTTGTATTATTTAGAGTCAGGTATCGGGCTTGTCGGACCAATAGGAAAAGGATAAGAGTGTCGTGGAATGGGCCGTGTGATAGCTCGAAACGAGCGTATCGGTCAGAGGGTCGTGCCGTGCTTTACAGCCCTCCGTTTGGTCACTCTATGCCCTCGGAATCCCTAAAACTGTCAATTTCCAGTAGGGAACTAGGCCCAAACTAGAAAGTCTAAGGGTGCAAGTGGGAAGAGAAAGGAGGAGAGTGGAGGACTTGTCCCACATGCTCTCATTCTCTCTTGAGGGAGTAGGGTATATATATAAGAGTGAGTCTAGTATATGTCATAAGACTGAGGATTGGGCTTGGGCTTGGGCTTGGGCTTGGGGAAATGATCCCGATCCCGATCTATCTTTTATACAAACCAACCCGTCCGTTTTAAGAGTCACGTTTTTTATTTTCGAAAAATTTAACCGCTTGCTCACTCGCGTTTTAATTTTCCGATTTTTTTTAAATTTTTTTTAAAGATTTTTTTTTAATTTTTTTTTTTAAAATGCAGAAAATACAGAAATTGAAAACGCAGGAATTGAAAATGCAGAAATGCAAAAAATTGAAAAAACGCAGTAATGCAAAAAATTACAGAAATTGAAAATACAAAAATTGAAAATACAAAAATTGCAGAAAATTGAAAAAACGCAGAAATGCAGAAAATTGCAGAAATTGAAATTGCAGAAATTGAAAAAACGCAAGAAATGCAGAAAATTGAAAAAGCACAGACAATAGCAGAAATTGAAACTTGACAGAAAATGCAGAAAACGCAAAAAACAGAAATCTCCACACACTCCTTCCCTGCCTTTCCTATGATAGAAATTGCACCACAAAGAAGCGTAAAGTGATAACCGAGCTTAGTGTCGGGCATATCCACGGCAACGGCGCCAAAAATGTGCGCTCCTTGCCGCACTGTCGAAGCAAGGGACTTGCCAATACACCGTATGCGAGCCACAAACGGCTCCAAGCACACAACAAGCCTAAACTAGCAAGCTCAAGAGAACAAAGGGTGTGTCACTCACCGCTCTACGCTCGCCTTTGTGGTGGATTCCTCGCCGCGATGAAGAAGAAGGTGCAGTCGTGCCGCGCTCAACCGCTTCGTCGCCGTCGTGCCTTCGTAATGCTCGATCGCACACACACTCTCCCTCTCTCTCTCTATCTCACACACACACACACAAGGAGGTGAAGAAGAAGAAGAAGATGGAGATGGAGCAAGAGCACTCTTCTATTGCACAAATGAGAGAATGAGTAAAAATTAGGTTTAGTTGGCTTTTATAGGAGCTCACCCCATTCACACTTGGGCGCCCATGCTTAGCCAATTAACCCTAGCATGTTCGTGTTAGAGTGCGCCTCTCATCGACGATCACTCTTATCCTTTTCCTATTGGTCCGACAAGCCCGGTACCTGACTCTAAATAATACAACGTTTATAGATCATAGGGTGTCCGTGTGCCGTGAGGGTTAACAATGCCGTCGAGTTGCTGGTCAAGTTTGACTAGGTCCCCCGTAGCTGGGGTGTCTGCGATCGACTGTCGTGGTCTGTTCGCGCGCACTTCGTAAAGAAACTATGCTTGTCTTCTTCTTTTTTGCACAGCGAAGACGTCGATGTCTATGGAACGTGGGAGAGAAGCAACGCGTTGCACGCACATGCAACCCGCTTTTCGCCTCCTCCAAAAATAGCTCGGATACCAGTGAAAGGGCGGTGGTAATGCGTGTGCTAGTCTCCACCCGACCGTGCTATCTTATAGCCTCCCCCTAGCGTACACACTGTCTGGCCGTGCCGATGGCCTTGCCCATAGGACCACCTGAATTCTTCCCTCCAAGGAATAGATCAGTTAAGTGAAGTCAAGCCGTGTAAGGATGTGAAATGAAAGCTCAAAAAGGAAGATTCATTTGATATGTTAAAATGGAAATAACATTTAAGGTAAGTCTCCATCATGGCACTGAAAACAATGAAAGTCTGCCTAACCCAACACAACACTAAGGCTTCTTTTAGAAAGCCAAAAAGGGGGCCGATAAACAGATGGCCCACCCTCTAACACTAGTATAGTCTCTTCTCATTTTAGGCCCACCTCCATATCCTCTCTGCAAGCGTTTTCATTGCAAATCTACACTACTAGTGCTCAAAAATCACCTTTCTATTTGACACTTAAGTGTGAATTGTTCCTTCAAACATGATTTTCCCCTTTACTCTACTATGCTTGAAAGAATATAAGAGAGAAGTGAGGAGATCCTTGGAGCTGCAAAGTCTAGCCTTTTTTCTATCTATACGAAAAATAAAGGAGGAAGCGATTTTGACCCCTCCCTCGCCACATGTCATCCTTTGAAGAGTCCGGCCAGTGTTCTTTAAGCCTCATGTTGGCAAGAGAGAGAGAGAGAGAGAGGGGGGGGGGGGGGGGGGGGTTAGGGTAAGTGTTGCTGCGCCATGACCTCCAATTCTTTTTTACGTTCGCACCTCTCTACGTTTTTTTTATCCTAGTGTACTGTGCGCTATGTACTTCTCTCAGCTTCGAAGTTTACATGCCTTCCTATTCAAGTCACTTCTTTTCAAGGGAACAATGTTTTCAAAACCCACCAACCTATCTGGCATTATGCAATGGTTCTCCCCTACTGGACAGGGTTATCTCTCCCCATCAGCACGGGTTTATTAAGGGAACGTCGATTTATGACAACATTTTGGCAGCAATGGTTGGCATTGAGTAAGCTGCCTTCTCACAAGACTGCATCTTGCTTCAGCTTGATTTAGACAAGGCATATGATAGAATTGTATGGTCTTTCATTGAAGATGTCATGAAAACTCTAGGGTTTGGTCCGCGCCTCTGTTATTTTATACACACTCTGGGTGCAGGTGGTCACTATGAACTCCTATTCAATGGAAGAATAGTAGGCACCTTTGAAGCCAAAAGATCGATCAAACAAGGTTATCCCTTGGCCCCGCTCCTTTTTGCCGTTGGCTCATACCCCCTCTTAACAATGCTCGAAGCAGCTGCTGCACAAGGTGATATTCAAGGATTGGTTTTGCCAGGCAATGACTAACTCCTAGCCAAAATGTTCGCAGATGACTCCCTCCTTTTCCTAAAAGCCTGCCCCTAGGTTCTCAAGAAGGCATTAGAGATCGTGCACACTTTTGCTGTGGCTTCAGGTTCAAAGTGCAATATTGAGAAGTCAAGACTGATCTCTCTTACGAAAGATGACACATTTGACCCATCAGACTGGTCAGGGGAGGTCGTCACTAAAGGAAAGACGTTTCGACATTTGGGTGCCCCCTTTGGAGTAGATGTTTCTCACAAACAATGATTTCAGTGGGTCTTGGAGAAGGTTTTAAAAAAAATGAAAAGGTGGGAGTTTGTGTTGTTGCCCTTCCCAAGCCGAATAAAAGTGATCAACTCATTCATTCTCCCTTACATTGCCTTCACCAGCCCTCTCCTCAAAATAGCAAGATGCATCTGGAAGGAGTTCTTGAAACCTGTTAAGAGACTCTTATGGAAGAAGAACACTAAAGTCGCGTCTCCATGGAATTGGGCAAAATGGGATTTGATTGCTCGTCCGACTTCCCAAGGAGGCCTCGGAATCCACAACCCGGTCATGCATGTCCAAGCCTTTTGCCAAGTTTGTGGTTGCTTTAGCAAAGCAAGATCAAGCCTGGGCTATCATGACCAATGATATGATTGACAAATCAAAGCTTTGCTCTAAAGGAGGACAGTGGAAAGAGATCAAGATGCACGATAAACTCTTAGCACCTAGATGGGCTACTTTGAAATTGGGGGGGTTAACGAGAGAGCTGGTTCAAAAATGCAATTGTGCCACTAGGGTCTTGGAATGGGGGGAACTAACCAGCTACTTTCAGAACTCCACTACGCATTGGTCCATTTGGTTGTCAAACGCGACTGCTGTTAATCTAAAACTTTACTGGAGGGAAATAGCAAGAGAGCTAAACAATAAAGGCCTCCAACGACCAATCCACTTTTGGGATGAAACCAACAAGCATTGGAAACCTTCTGAAGATTTAGCCGATCAACTTGAGCTAAATGGCATGGAGAAGATGCTTGTCTATAGAGTTCTTGAAGGCTTGAACAACGGTCTAATGCCAATTCAAGACTCTACGTTTGAGTGGAAAGCCTGGAAATGGCCCAAAGATAGTTCTTTTTTCAAACCCCAAACCAAGATCATATATGAGGAGCTCATGCACAAGGATGACTGGTTTACCCCCTTAAACAAACAGTGGAAGATACAGTGGACAAAAGCTCGATGGACTGAGGTCACCTTAAACATTTGGAAGCCACAGTGGCCCCACTTCATGAAGGTGTTTTTATGGAAGGTGCTTTCGGGAGCCCTGCTGGACAGGCATCAAGATTCAGGCACGAGGTATAGGATCCGATAGATGCTATGGCTGCCAGGGGGCTAGTGAAGACCTGTCACACCTTTTTATGGAATGTGCAACCATAAGAGGTTTGGCAGGGAAGGGGTGCAAATGGATTCAAAGAACGTGGAAGATTGGTTTCTTCAAGAAGGATCTTTCTCTTGGAGGAGAACGCTTTCGGAGTCCTGCCCTTCTTATCAGTACCCAAATTGTTAGATTTTGCTTCTTCTACAATATTTGGAAGGTCAGGAACTGTCGTGTCTTCAATAATGAAATTTATGTGGCCAGTTTCAGTAGTTATTCAAGAAAGCAAAGAATTGATATATACGATAAGTAAAAGTCATGACTCGGATGATTGGATTTGGGCAGCACAAGCCATTCAATCAAAGCCTTTATGGTTGTAAAGTCTAATGTAATATCCGCCTCTCAAGGCTCGGCTTGGGCTTGAGATTGATTTGTAATTTTCTGTTCTCTTTCTAATACAATCACTCACAATTGTGAGTTTTGCCAAAAAAAAAGAAGGATTGTTGCTATATGTTTGCAAGAAGTAATATTTATGTCATACCATTTGCACCTTGATTACGATCACCGATCGGTTGTATGTTGAGTTAGTGACCCATGCATATTTGTCTGGCTAACCATCAATAACCTCATGCCAAAAAGGTGTTTATACGCATGTGTTCCCAGCACAATGCCAACCCCTCAAGGGACGATCATGGAGCTGTAAATACTTCTTCTCTCTATTGGTAATTTGGTGTGTAAAGATAGTTCTAAAAAGTTCATATTTGCAAGTCACGTTACTTGTAACCATTATGGTTGTACTCACATTTTATCTTATTACCAATAAGATACTATAATCATTCGCTAGATTATTCAAATTTTGGTGTTTTTTGACTGATCACGAGGGGAAGAGAGATAGAGAAAGATAGAAATAGACTCAAAGAAAAATAGAGAGAGAGAGAGAGAGAGAGAGAGAGAGAGAGAGAGAGCCCTCAACCATTGCAGAATGCCAGATAGGTTGGTGGGTTTTGAAAACATTGTTCCCTTGAAAAGAAGTGACTTGAATAGTAAGGCATGTAAACTTCGAAGCTGAGAGCAGTACATAGCGCACAGTACACTAGGATAAAAAAAACGTAGAGAGGTGCGAACGTAAAAAAGAATTGGAGGTCATGGCGCAGCAACACTTACCCTAACCCCCCCCCCCCCCCCCTCTCTCTCTCTCTCTCTCTCTCTCTCTTGCCAACATGAGGCTTAAAGAACACTGGCCGGACTCTTCAAAGGATGACATGTGGCGAGGGAGGGGTCAAAATCGCTTCCTCCTTTATTTTTCGTATAGATAGAAAAAAGACTAGACTTTGCAGCTCCAAGGATCTCCTCACTTCTCTCTCTTATTCTTTCAAGCATAGTAGAGTAAAGGGGAAAATCATGTTTGAAGGAACAATTCACACTTGAGTGTCAAATAGAAAGCTGATTTTTGAGCACTAGTAGTGTAGATTTGCAATGAAAACGCTTGTAGAGAGGATATGGAGGTGGGCCTAAAATGAGAAGAGACTATACTAGTGTTAGAGGGTGGGCCATCTGTTTATCGGCCCCCTTTTTGGCTTTCTAAAAGAAGCCTTAGTGTTGTGTTGGGTTAGGCAGACTTTCATTGTTTTCAGTGCCATGATGGAGACTTACCTTAAATGTTATTTCCATTTTAACATATCAAATGAATCTTCCTTTTTGAGCTTTCATTTCACATCCTTACACGGCTTGACTTCACTTAACTGATCTATTCCTTGGAGGGAAGAATTCAGGTGGTCCTATGTAAGGACATGGGTCCTATGGGCAAGGCCATCGGCACGGCCAGATAGTGTGTACGCTAGGGGGAGGCTATAAGATAGCACGGTCGGGTGGAAACTAGCACACGCATTACCACCGCCCTTTCACTGGTATCCGAGCTATTTTTGGAGGAGGTGAAAAGCGGGTTGCATGTGCGTGCAACGCGTTGCTTCTCTCCCACGTTCCATAGACATCGACGTCTTCGCTGTGCAAAAAAGAAGAAGACAAGCACAGTTTCTTTACAAAGTGCGCGCGAACAGACCACGATAGTCGATCGCAGACACCCCAGCTACGGGGGACCTAGTCAAACTTGACCAGCAACTCGACGGCATCGAGGCTTCGAAGGCTTCCATTGGTGCCGTTGGCTACGCACGTAGGAAGGCTTGCTAAAGCCTTGCATGAAGGAGGGTTGAACCCACCCCATGAGGGTAAAAGGCCAACACTTTACCATCAAGCTATTGACCCTTGCCCCTTGCTGTGTGTATCAAGGAAAGATAGCATACTTGTGTTGAAAGGAAAGCTAGAAGGAAAGGGAAAGCTTCAAACTTCAAGGAAGTAGTTTCACCCTTCCTTTTCGCTTCTTCGAGGAAGGCAAGAAAATTCTTTTTTCCTCAAGGAGGTAGCTTCAAAGTGAGCAAAAGCCTTCACAAAAACGACGAGTTTTTGTAAAGAGGCAACAAAGGTGTTCTTACGACGAATGACACGTGAAGCGCTACAATTCTTGCAAGGCGAGGTTCGCATGAACGCAAATCGTGGAGCATACAAAACACAAAGACTTCAATTTCACAAGGTACAAGTTTACGTTTTTTCTCTCTTTACATTAGTGTGTGTTTACCATGGCCAGTGAGGATATCCCACCTACACACACTTTTGATTTTTTGCACGTAAATCAAAGTCAGAGCACCACGGGTGCTGCTGACACTAATATGCATGATGATGATGATCTAAGAGATCATGGGCTTGTAGATATGGCTTCTTCAAGACTTTGGAACATCGCCAAAGCGTACTTGAAAGTAACCTCTCTGCACTCAATGCAAAAGTTACCAATCTTACGAAGTTACTTGTGAAATTTATGAATTCACGACTCAAAGGAGCCACAAGTGGCACAGTTCAAGGGAACCAAGCTCGCACGACTCAAAGAGTCCAAGAGACAAGTGCTATAGAAGATGCAGAAAGTAGCAATGCATTACTTAAGAATGTCACCGTTCCTGAGTTTCATGGGGAAGAGCGTGATCGTAACAAGGATGCGATCAATACGTTCTTACACAAATGGAGTGATATTCATAAATTGAGACAGACCCTGGATGTAAAGACGACTGTGGAAACAAGTCTATCTCTTAAAGGCAAGGCCTATAAGTGGTGGATGACATTTTCAATAGATGCTCGTCCTCCGTCTTGGGCTGCGTTTCAAGCTTCTTTATCCAAAGAATTTTTGGACTCCAATGAAGAAAATAAGAATTGGTTAGCATGATATGCATGCCGCATGTCTGGCACATCTCTCACACGGTACCTTTCGAAGTATCAAAAAATCATATTAAAACTAGAAGGTCTAGATGAATTCCAAAAGATACGGGGTTTTAATAGGGGTCTTGACAAAGACTATCGTCTTCATGTCAAGACCCAACATCCAAAAACTTTGGAAGAAGCCATCAGTCATGCCCAAAGATATGATGATGACCAAGAGAGTAAAGGAAATGTTCCCTACTCTAAGAATACTTTTGCTAAGAGCAATGTGGCTAAGAGCCAATGGCGAGGTAGATCTCCCACACGTTCCAAGAGGAATAAGAGACAATCTACCTCTCCACGCCCACAAGAGGCTAAGAAGCCTAAGCAATCACGAGATACTCCACGTGGGTCTCTCAGCACTGCTGATTTTGAGCGTACAAAGAAACACAATTTGTGTTTTAGATGTCTTTCGGACCAACATAACAAGAAAGATTGTCCTATTTTGCAAGGCAAAGAAGAGGCCATGCACACGGTGCAACGCCTCACATTAGATTCATCTCCTAAATATTGTCCTGTAGAGGTTCTTCATATGGAAGAAAAGCAGAAGTGTTGTGTGCCTGCTTCAATGTGGCAGCCCACCTTTGGTCCCCATGATTTAATTCGCATGCATGGCACTATTAACGGACAACGTGTTCGTATTTTAGTGGATGATGGTTCAACTCATAACTTCTTGAACTATAAGCTAGTCAAGAAATTGAAGCTTACACAAACTCCCTGCTCTCACAAGTATGAGGTGGAGCAGATGTCTGGGAATGATAACAAAGTATGGGACACAGTAGTTCAAGGGGTTGAGCTTATTGTTCAAGATCATACGATGACCCTTGATTTCCAAGTTATGAACATGGACCGTGTTGATGTAGTTTTAGGACGGGAGTGGCTGCATGGTTTAGGAAACACATTGCACACTAGTTATGAACACAACTCCTTATCCTTTATGGACAACAGTAAACATGTGCTTTTGCTTGGTGAGAAAAATATACCATTTGCACCTCTTATATGTACAACTGAGCTTTCTATTTTGCAGAAAGCAGATTTAGTAGATGAAGTCTTTTTGTGTTACTGCTTGTCTCCAAGTCTTGTGAATTCTCAAGAGCAAAGTGCAGTAAATTCTAGTAATGGTATGCAAAGTGCAATGAATTCTACTGATAAACAAAGTGTTAACAAATCTAACGAGCAAAGTGCTCTCAATTTTAATTCTATAGAGCAACGTGCAACTGTTGTAAAACAAACATTACAGGAATTACAAGATTCTCCATCCTAGCATAACTCTAGTTTACTTTCTCCTTTTGCACGGCAAAAGCTAACTCACTTACTCACGGAGTATAGTGATGTGTTCTCAAGTGATTTACCACTGGGTTTACCCCCTACACGTGATGTGCAGCATGGCATAGATGTCTTGCCAGGCACTAAACCAGTGAGTAAACCAACTTATCGTATGAGTGCTAAAGAAGCCAAGGAGGTTGAGAGTCAATTGGCTGACTACCTCTCTCATGGTTTCATTAGACCTAGCACTTCCCATTGGGCATCACCAATTCTATTGGTAAAAAAGAAAGATGGTACCATGTGCATGTGCGTAGATTATCGGGGATTAAATGCGATAACCATCAAGAACAAGTATTCTCTGCCTCAAGTGGATGTGTTGTTTGATCAACTCCATGGGGCAAGATACTATACAAAGATAAATCTTCGTTCAGGATACCACTAGGTGCCTACTACAAGATATCTCCAAAACTGCCTTTAGAACACGGTTCGCGCATTTTGCATTTTTGGTTATGCCTTTTGGTCTAACCAATGCTCTAGCTACATTTATGACACTCATGGAAAGTGTCTTACGTCCCTATCTTGGAAAATTTGTTGTGGTTTTCCTTGATGACATTCTCATTTACAGTAAGACTGAAGATGAACACATAGAATACTTATGATTAGTGTTCGAACAGCTACAAGCTCACACGCTGTATGCTCAACAAAGCAAGTGTGATTTCTTTAAAACAGAGATACATTACCTCATTCATGTGATCTCTTATTATGGCACCAAAATGGACACTGACAAGGTCGCTTCCATTCTTCGATGACCACATCCCGACACGGTTGAGGAGCTTCAAATATTTTTAGGCATGGCTGGATTTTATCGACAATATATCCGTGATTATGCCAAAATTGATGTTCCTATGAGACGGATCAACTTAAAGCAAAAGGTAAGACCTTTTCTTGGGAAGAAGCCCAAAAACGTAGTTTTGAACAACTCAAGGTAGCTATATCCACTGCTCCCATCCTAGCAACCGTCGACCCACTTAAGCCGTTTGTTGTAGAGAGTGATGATAGCAATAAAGCAATTGGTGCGGTACTTCTCCAGGAGGCAAAACCTATAGCCTTTGAAAGTAAAATGTTCGATTGAGCTGAACAGAATTATTATGTCTATGAGAGAGAGCTCTATGCCACGCTTTACAAAAGTGGCGACACTATTTATATGGTGCCGAGTTTGAAGTAGTTTTTGACCATGAGAGTATTAAATGGTTTACTACTCAAATGGACTTGAAGGGCCGTAAAGCTAGATGGGCCGAAATCCTTCAAGATTATGATTGTAAGCTACGATATCGCAAGGGGTGATATAATGTAGTAGCGGATGCACTAAGTCGGATGCCTTAGATTAATTCACTTGCTTTCACAGAAATAAAGAGTGGATTTTTAGAGTCATTACGTGGCAAGTGTGCACAAGATCAATCATATGCTAAAGTGTGGAGTGCAGTTTAAAAAGGAATCCCTCACACTCACATGTCTTTGAACAACCATATCAACATGTCTCTGCACGCGCAGATAGAAACTCCAACACACAGAGCTCCACCCGTACTCAGAAACAGCTTAAGCGATGGAATAAATTTTCCATTGATGATGGCTACTTACTCCACAAAGGTAGAGTATGTGTGCCAAAGGACTCAGACACTAGGCGCCAAATCTTATTTGAGTGTTACGATGGTCCAAGTGCTGGTTATCCATGTACTCGTAAGACGTATGCCTTAGTTCGACGGCAGTTTTATTGGCCGGGCTTACATCACGATGTTCAAGAGTAGATACTAAACTGCCAACAGTGCCAAGTTAATAAGGCAGAGCGCCTCAATGTAGGTGGCCTTTTACATCCTTTAGAGATTCCACAAGGTAAGTGTGAGAGTATCTCTATGGATTTTGTAGTACGACTACTTACTACAAATCGTGGCCATGATGCCATTTGGGTAATTGTAGACCATCTCACAAAGATGGGTCGATTCATTCCCACTAAGACTACGGTTAAGACACCGAAATTAGCAGGCTATTTATAGAGCATATATATAAACTCTACGGTCTTCTAGCTAGTATCATTAGTGACAAAGATCGAAAGTTCGATAATCACTTCTGGAGAGTTGTGTTCCAAAAGTTGGAAACTAAAATTAATCTAAGTACGGCTGTTCATCCAAAAACGGATGGTCAAACCGAAAGAGTTAATCAAGTGCTAGAGGATATGCTACGAGCGTACGCTAGCAAGAAGCAAACCAATTGGGAAGACTACTTACCTATATTGAAACCCGTTACGGTGGGGTTGGCTAAGGAGAAGATACAACAAGCGAAGGATTTTCTCCAAGACCATTTTGAAATGCTTTGAGTTGCTCGACAGAAGGTTAAGCAAGCTCAAGATCGATATAAGAAGTACGCAGATGAGTATTGTCGTCTTGCTACTTTTGAAGAAGGAGACAAGGTTTTCCTCAAAGTTCCGAGCATTAAGGAGTCTGAAGATAGAAAAAGTTGCTAAACTTTCACCACGCTATTGTGGACCGTTTACCATTCTCAAACGTATAGGTCAAGTGGCGTATAAGTTAGCTCTCCCAGATTACTCACGAGTTCATCCTGTTTTTCATGTTAGCCGTTTACGAAAACAGGTAGGACAGAATGATAATGTCATCGACACACGTGTGTTAGTTGACCTTATTGAGCCGCCAAGCATTCCTCATGAGCCCGAAAAGATTTTGTATTGTCATGAGCTTCGCACCAGACATCATGTCAGACGACAGGTGTTGGTAAAATGGCTAGATAGACGTGAAGAAGGTTCTACATGGGAGAATGTCTCCGCACTTAAGAAACGTTTTCCTACATTCGTTTTCGAGGACGAAAACGATTCTCCAAGGGGGGGTAATATAAGGACATGGGTCCTATGGGTAAGGCCACCGGCACCGCCGGATAGTGTGTACGCTAGGGGGAGGCTATAAGATAGCACGGTTGGGTGGAGACTAGCACACACATTACCACCGCCCTTTCATCCTGCCATCCTCATCAGCACTCAAATCGTCAGGTACTTCTTCTTACATGATGTATGGCACACAAGGAACCGACGTCTGTTTGAAGGAGGTCTTGAGGTGGCAAGCTTCACAGAAATTATACAAGAAAGCAAAGTGCTACCATGGACGCTCAGACACAAGAAACACTAGGAGGATTGGTCTAGGACTACTTGTGCCTTGTTGTCAGTAGAGGGTATGCCTAGGACGGGGGAAAATCTTGGTTATCGGTAATTAAAAGATCTCAGAAGAACATGATAATGGACGCTAGGTATCAAGGATAAGGGGGCGCGTTGGTTGGGATGGCTGCCCTGATAGCCGATGTAATTATGGTCCCTGGATGACGTCATGGCTCAACACGAGCATGACAAGACCTTGTAATTATTTGGGTTTATCAATATAATTCACTCACAATTGTGAGTTTTGCAAAAAAGAAATAGAAAAAAAGAATGCTAAAGTGAAGCTTCACCTTGCATAATTCTAGTAAATTCTACACACACACACACACACATACTACATGAGCAAACCATGGTAAAGGGAAGAAAAAATGGTGAAATATGTGAGAACTTAGTTCAAAAATCTTGCAAATTCAAAAATTCAATTATTATTCTCTTTGCAAGGAGGAAACTCAGTCCCTTAATAAAAGAGATATTCCCGAACAATGCTTTACCTTATATAATTCTAGCTAAACTCAGCCTAATGATTTTATCATGTTCTTGTTATTTTAGAAAGCCACCATGATCCTTTCACTTGTTTTACCAGGATAAACACAAAGAATAATTAAGGAACACAAAAGTTACATCCATGCTAGTGTTAGAGCAATGACCCCCATACCCTAGTCTAGACAATTTTTGAGGTAACTAGTACGGCCGCCCGCCTTCGGCGACCTCTCTCTCTCTCTCTCTCTCTCTTTCTCTCTCCCTCTTTATCGCGCAGAGGACTTTTGGATTGTAGCCTTCAGCTTGCAGCTCTCGACACATGTAAAGGGCACTCTCACTGCCGTTATAGAATACATCTACTAACATAATATGGCAGAAGGGAAAGCTCTTTACACGTGTTACAATCTGCGACCTAAAGGCTAAAGTCCAAAACGAAAAAAAACCCCCTTTGCACGCGATAAAGAGGGAGAGAGGGGAAGAGAGACAAGCCGTCGAAAGCAACCGACCGTACTAATATAGATGGTGTCTCAAGAAGCAAGATCACACCCCGTGTTCGGCTAATAAGCTTTTTATTTTACCTACAGTTTGCTACCTTGGCTTCCCATACATTTCAATTTTTGAGTGAGGTGTTTGACACGTTGAAGAAGATCGGGGCTGCGTGCGGAAGCGGGCTAGTGTGACATGGAGCGTTGGCGACCACAAGCATGATACGGGATGCCACAAGTCCACCCATTTTCTCCAATGGAAGCTGTCCATGTAGGCGCCACGCTGGATAGCCTGCCCAACTTATCATCGTGCTGGTTTCTGCGCGGGCCAAGGTGGGTGGTACAGACACACAAACACGCACGCTCCCACAACGCGCGCGCGGGCACGGAGAGAGAGAGAGAGAGAGAGAGAGAGAGAGGAAGAGAGAGAGGAGTTTTCTCTTGGCAGGACAACCTGCGCATGTTTTTATACGCAGAACCTTCCTGAGGAGCCAGAGGCATGAGAGTTATGCTGGACAGCCATGTGCTGCCTCACCATAGCCTCTCAGCTCTCCCCTGGGACCCCCTTCGATTCCGAAGGGCACCCATTACTCTTCTATCCAGATGGAAGTCTCACTCGGACATGCCAGGGCCCTCCGCCATTTGCAACAGGTCCACGCTTCTGTGTGTGAAAGCTCTTGGTAGTAACGACCGAGATGGGCGGAATGGCAGTAATGGAGTGGATGGCTGGGATCCTGCCTTCGAGATTGAAGTTCCTGCAGATCAGCGACCGGTATGCTGCAGTCCGATCAATGTTATGTATACGTCTGATTGCGTTTCATTCTTTCTCAATAGAAGGTTGATTTTGAGAGAGCATGCCCCTGCAAGTCTGACGCACTGATGGTCCAATTTGCAGGCAAATGAGCTGGCTGCTTTGAAGGAAGAAGCTTTGTACTCTTGGGCCCAGCTAAGCTGGATAGACTTTGGTGTCCGCCTGGGAAGCCTTTGGCTTTTGTTCTTTGTGTTCCTGGGTGCACCAATCGCCAGCGCCAGCTTTGAGCCCTCTCGAGTGAGTCAATGCTTTTCTCTTGTAAATTTACACTTTTGCATCATGTTACACATGATAATTTGATCCTCACAGGATGCATTAAATGGGAATCCTGCATATCCTGTGCATCAAGGCCCGGCTATATGTAAGAAATCCATGAAAGAAATGTGAAAGAACTACTATTCTGTAAATTCAAACTGCTTGCATATTCCTGAGTTATGCTCCTAAGCTTCAATGGTTTGAGGAAACAGCCCTGAATTCTTTTGTAGGGTGAGACAAGGCTACATAGGAAGGATGAGCTAGTCAACGCAGTGCTCAACGCTAAGCAGAAATTAAGAGGTTTTTACCACACACCTTACAGTCCAAGATCAACTGAATTTGGCTGAGAGGAGACAGTGAGATCACATTCATTGGATTCTACAGTGGTGACAACTAGTTAAGAATTGTGGAGTCAATTGTGATAGGGGTGAATCTAGACCACAATAGCCATGGAGTTTCAAAATGCGAATTTTCAAAACAGGTTCCAGGGGGTTTCAGTCCATGTCTACATCGCCACCCTCTAGTAAAAAAAGTCTAGATAAATGTTGATATTTATACATGTATAATAAATAATTATGCGGTTTGCACAACATCTCAGAGTAAGACATGAAAGGTGTATTATGTGCTAGAAAACACATGGCTTAATTGAAACTTCTAGTAGATGGGAACCACCCAAACAAAGGCAGATGTCTTCAAAGAAACACAAAGTTTCAAAAGTGGAAGAAACATGTCTCTTGGCAACTATGATCTAGACTTGTAGCATGGGTGTTCTGGAAGTAGTGAGCTCATGACCCATGTATGAGGGATCAGGAGAGCCTAGGATGGAAACTTGTTTCTTGCTGTGGCAAAGTTGTTGTAGATGTCTGGCATGGTGAGCACCGGCGTTGATACTGTCTTGGAGTTGATGTTGGCTTTGACATAGTATCTAGGCTTGCCGATGCCTTGTGATGCTCGAGGCCCATGGAGGGGCTGATTTTCAGCCTGGTAGTAGGGCGGCTTGCGGCTTCATTGTTTGGAAGCTTCCTTATCCGCGGATTTGCATCTAGAGGGGGTTGGCAGAGATTTGCTACAATCCTACCGCAAAGCATCCCCTAGTATATGTGTCTTGTTTAGAGCTTATGGTGCGGCTTGCTTCGGTTGCAAGTGTTTGAGCACCTGGTGCAGTTGTTGCAAGGTTGGAGAGGAGATATGCCAGATGCGTTTTCTTTCTCCAGATTCCAAGCAGTCATCTTCATGATGTGTCCACAAGGATCCAGAGCGTTATTATGCAGTCTGTTGGAAAGGTTGTTTCCTGATTACTCACTAATAGCTTTTTTACTGATTTGAAGGAAGGGCTGACTTTCAAGTGCCTGAGTCTATCCTCGAAACGGCCATTCTTTTCCAGTATGGAGGAAGGTGATATGATAGGAGATCTGTCTACAATGGAGGCTTCAGCTGATACCTTTACCAAAGGAAAAGAGAAGATTGGGCAGAAGGATGGGCCCGATTGTATGCGGGAGCACCAGAGACACGTATAGACGTGTTTGCTCCCCCCAAAATGATCCAAAACAAAAAATTACAGCCTGCTGTGTTTTTCTGCAGATTTATGGTTTCGCACCTAAACTGCAGGACAACGTCAGGGGAGCCTCGGGTAAGCCTCGGGATGCTTAAACAAGGCTTTGGGCACCTGACAGTGTTCAAAACTTAAATCAAGGAATTACAGCATGCTGAAATTGACATGCAGCTCACCGGAAAGCTTCCTAATCGCAAGGGAAAGTGTCTTTGACGTGTACTTTTGACCTGCAGAGGATTTTGCGCCGTTGTGCTAGCGAAATTGGGTCAAAAACCTGCTATTACAGCCATGGACAGGTTTGGACAGCTTGGTGAGAGATAGGTGTAAGTGTTCGGGTTGTCTATTCGCAATAACAATAAAGAAATACTGAAAGGAGCTCTAGTCTTTGGAGCCAACAGGAACAATAAAGAAATACCGAACTTAGTTGCAGGTTTCTTTCCCTTGATTTTTGTTTATATTTTTGGGACTGTCTTTTTGAAGTCACAAATAGCCGGACATTGTGTGGCCCTTGTGAAACGGCTGACGGCTGAGAGTTTCAGCCCCAATCGAGAAGGGCAGGTCGCCACGAGATGGTCGAACCAGTCGGCACTGAAATCTGAGCAGTAAAAGGGTGCCTAGGCTCATATTAAAGTCATTCTGGCCCCTCGCTACACTTTATAAGTCGGTGGGTACTAGGAAATTAACTCAAAAGAGGCAAAGTGGACACATGGCGGCTCCAAGTCAAATTTCCAAGCCTACATGAAGAGGGGGCTCTCAAATTGAGAGAAGGGGCTGATTTGACTTCATATTTGAACTACTATGTGTGAGTAGTGGGTGCAAGTGATCAGAGCTTTAATGGAAAGCTTGCCTTCTCCCTTGTCTTATGTAGTGCGATGATTCCGCTCTCGCGCACCTCTCTCCCCCTTTGAATACAGAATCGTAATGCCCAGCTCAAGGGCTTTCCATCTGTATGTACAGCTGTGTGGGTTCATGTGCATATGCCGAGGCAAGAGTTTCTTGTCCATGTATTTGATCAGCTAATTGTCAATCCCCAGTAGGTATAGGTGAATTCGGAGAGACTTCACACAAGAAATCTCGTCCGATTCAAAGGGCAAGTAGCCCTACAGATGCGGGAGTACGAGGGCCTGCTTCGGATGCGACCGGCATGCCAAACGGAGCCCGAAACAGTAAAATACAGCCTGCTGTGTATTTTTGCAGGTTTAGGGTTTTGATCCTAATTGATCCCTAGAACCCCAAAGAGCTCCAGGGATCAGTGTATAGGAGTCTGGTGCATTTTTGGGGCAGAAAATAGAGAATTCAGCATGCTACAGATTCTGGCCAGGTTTGGGAAATTGCCCATATGCGCTGGGGAAGTCATCTTTTACATGGGGATTTTGACTGTGAGGCCTCTTACTGCGGTTATGTTGCCAAATTTGGGCTAGAGTAGGCAAGTTTCAGCCTGGTAAAAGTGGGACAGCTCGAACTTGCAGGTTTTCTCCCAAGTTTTATAAGAATAAAGAAATGCCGAAAGGGGCGCTAATCTTTGGGGCCTACAAGGTGTCAGTGTCTGCTTGGTAGCACTTTAGCTGCCAAGCCATGGTTTGATTGAAGTATTAATTCCAGGTATAGGTTTATTTGCGAAGTTTCTCTTGTCATAATGTAAAGTAAAGTTTTTAAGTATAGGCGGGTTTTAGCAATGCAGGAGCTTGGCAAGGGTACATGACGGGGGCAGCAACACGAAGGGCAGCAACAGATCGGCCATCGCTAGGGCTATCAAAGAGGGTGAGGAACAATACAAAGAAATGACAACTTCTTGGTTGGATGTTATGTCACAAGGTGGGCACCACGTGCCAATAGAAAAGAACAGACTGAACATACTTTTAGCACTTCAATAACAACTCAACTGAAAGAGAGAGACGACACGTGACACCGAGTGGCGAAATTCCACCCAGAGAGTATTGGCCCCAAACCTTGGCGCCCCTTTCAGTATTTCTTTATATTGCATCAACAGAGTACAAGCCGGTACTCCAGACTCTGCACCTTCTCCAGGAAGCATGCCAGAGAATGAGCCCTAACCTCATATTTAAAGGCCCTTGGCCTGAAAAGCAATTACAATGAAAAGCCTTCAAAACTCAAAAGCTCCTGGTGCAAAAAGCAATGCCAGAAGCTGCCAGCTTTTCATAATTGGAGCTGGTGTCCGAACAGTAGGCAACGTGTCAGTTCGCCAGGTCAGCAAATCAGGGTTAGGGTTTTGGGCAGAATGAGGGTTTTTGATTTTAGGGTTAGGGTTTCAGCAAAATTAGGGTTTTGGGCAAAATTAGGGTTTTTGATTTTAGGGTTAGGGTTTCAACATAATTAGGGTTTCGGATAGAATTAGGGTTTCTGATTTTAGAGTTAGGGTTTCGACACGTCAGCAGTTTGTTATATCTCCCCTTCTTGAAAGAGAGTAACCGTCCACGATTACAGCATATCTGCAAAACAACTCAAGTTAGCTCAAAAATTTCCGAGGGTCATTCCGAGGGACAATCAGTTTGGTCTGTTTATTAAGGAGTTAGCTTCTCCTTTCTGCTCTTTTGATCAAGGAGTTAGCTTCTCCTTTCGGCTGTTTTGATCAAGGAGTTAGCTTCTCCTTTCTGCTCTTTTGATCAAGGAGTTAGCTTTTCCTTTCTTCCAGATCGGAACTCTTGATATTCCGGTGTAGTAAAATTAGCCATCACACCCAGACCGTACTGATCTTCCACGGGTGCCTTGATGCACTAAAAAATTACATTCCCAGGCAATCTCATCCAATTAGGAATATTCAGTGGTTGGCACATCACAATGCAACGCAAATGCTTACATATGCATGTTAGAAGACATAGAAATATAAAGCCGTCGATGAACACTCCACCCGCATAACCTAACAAGGTCCGGGCCGGGAGATCTTCAATGACTTCCTCATCACTCCTCCCGCATAACCTAAAAAGGTCCAAGCCATGAGGAAAAAAACAGCACTTTTCAATCATTCATTACTCCCCCCGTAAATAACCACAAGGGTTCGGGCCATGAGTATGAACAAGCATTCTCAAACATAATTTCTCACTACTCCACCCGAGAGTAAAATCACCAATCATTGAAACTAGTATCAAATCAGAGTCAAACAACTCAAATCGGCATCAAAACAGGTTCAAAACAAATACCATCCATTTCAAACAAATTTCAAACAGGATCACCAAACAAGATCAAACAGAACTCAAACTTAAAAAGCAATCTCGACATCAATCGAGCTCGAAAAGTTGACTGACTTTCCATCTTGAAACCTGCACCAAAAACTAGGGTTAGGTTCGTTCCATAAGGTCGTAGCCGAGCACAGCATGGTCCATCAGCTCTTGGACAAACAATGTTTCTTTGGCGGCGATGGTAGTCCCAAGATAGCAATCACACTAAACCTCCAAGGTCATCTGTTCGTGAAGAGACATCTACTGAGAGATGTCGAGAAATTTCAAGTTATAATCTGCTAGGGTTTCCATGGCAAGCATTTCAGGATACCCCACTCTTCTAGAAGTTGCACTCCGAAGGAAGATGTCAGAAACCATATAACTTCGGGCAAAAATTTTCTTGAAAGCTTGCCAAGTCCTTGGAAGTGTGCGGCTTGGTAGCTGTAGACATCAATATCTGCATGGCACTTTCTCTGAGAAAATACAGTGACTTGAAACAAATCTTGGATCCTTCTTTTGCAAGTGATCTTAATGGCTTGTGCCCTGCAAGACATGAGCGGTGAAGACGGGAGTGCGCCCGATGCGCGATGAAGTAAGGGTGGGAGTTGCTGATACGTCCGGGTTTGAGGATGAAGATACCTCAAATAAAATTCCAATAGCTCTTTCTCCTCTTTTGTAGGACCGGTATGCTTTCAGACAAAGCACACGCCTGATGCTCTAATACCATTGTCACAAGGTGGGCACCACGAGCCAATAGAAAAGAACAGACTGAATAGACTTTTAGCACTTCAATAACAACTGAACTGAAAGAGAGAGACGACACGCGACACGGAGTGGCGAATTTCCACCCCAGAGAGAATTGGCCCCAAACCTTGGCGCCCCTTTCGGCATTTCTTTATATTGCATCAACAGAGTACAATCCGGTACTCCAGACTCTGCACCTTCTCCAGGAAGCATGCCAGAGAATGAGCCCTAACCTCATATTTTAAGGCCCTTGGCTTGAAAAGCCTTCAAAACTCAAAAGCTCCTAGTTCAAAAAGCAATGCCAGAAGTTGCCAGCTTTTCATGAATCGCGTTGGTGTCCGGACAGCAGGCCATGTGTCAGCCCACCATGTCAGAAAATCAGGGTTAGGGTTTCTAATTTTAGCGTTAGGGTTTTGGGCAGAATTAGGGTTTTTGATTTTAGGGTTAGGGTTTCAGCAGACTAGGGGTTTGGGAAGAATTAGGGTTTCAACAGAATTAGGGTTTTGGGTAGAATTAGGATTATTGATTTTAGGGTTAGGGTTTCAGCAGAATTAGGGTTTCGACACGTCAGTAGTTTGTTACATGATATCACAAAGACTCAACAGAAAGTGGACGAGACCGAGAAATGGATCGAGATTGCCACGAAAGGCAAAGCTAAGAAACGTCGTCCACACCTACCATTATTAACTTGACACTAGAATAGGAGCAAAGGAGACGTGTGCGTGCCTTACATGTGAGAATGTGGCCTTAAAGACAAAAATATTGTGGATGAGGAAGTAAAGGAACTGATGACTATGATGGGGGTTAATGAGCATACGCATACAAGACCTTGGAGAGTGGGCAATAAGAAAAATGGCAGCTACAAGGAAACCTCGAAAGAAAGGGCACTTATCCTTCATTTCCGCTCCATGGAATCGAAGGACTTTTTGAAGAAGAGACCAACTCTTAAGAAGACGGGCATCTTCCTCAGAGACGACCTCACCCTCTTGTTGATTGCCCATATGGAGGAGGTAAAGCCGGATATTAGAGCAATAAGGAAAAAAAGAAAGATTGCTTTCGATGGGGATGGAAGAGTGGTGATATTGGAGTGACGCTCTGCATGACAGTGCGAGAGCTATTGGACCACACTCAAAGTTGCTACATGGAACTGTAATGGATCCCTACACCTTGATGTGGTTGCTTTTGAGGATAGTTTCAAAGGGAGGGACATCATCTTCTACTCTGCCCCTGGGCAGTCTATGCCACATGTGAGCAGATACAGATGGGAGACAGCATGCAGACAGGAGATTTGGTAAGAGCACAGAGGTCGGGGCTCGGGGGGAGTGGCAGTTCTATTTAGGAAGGAGTTGTAGCCATTGGTACATATAGCTCGCAGGGATGAGCATGTCAAAGTCGACAATGCGGAGTTGTAGCCATTGGTACATATAGCTCGCAGGGATGAGCATGTCAAAGTCGACGATGCGGAAGCATAAGACCAAGGGCGGAGAGAGAGAGAGAGAGAGAGAGAGAGAGAGAGAGAGAGAGAGAGAGAGAGAGAGAGAGAGAGAGAGAGAGAGAGAGAGAGAGATGTGGGGGAGCAGGAGAGAGAGCCCACTTGCTGTCCCATGCAATGAGAGTGAAGGAGAAGAGGGGAGAGGCGCTGTAGAAGCACACGCAGAGAAAGGCGTGAGAGAGAGAGAGCTCGTTGAAATCTGGGAAAAAGCCACGCTATTATTCTTTTGGGCTTCATATTTGAGTATATGAGTAAGTGACTAGGGGGCCATTCACACTTGGGCCCCCTCACTTATAAGTCTTTTTAACTTATAAGTTATAAGTACAAGGCACTTAGGCCTTTATTCCCTAACAACCTCCCACCTAAAGGCAATGTACCTTGGGAGATCAAAGAATCAGCTAACTATAATACAACAGCTGATCATGCACTTACTCATCCAACACCCATCATCTGACGGCAATAAGCAAACCGCTCTGCTGGAAGACTCTTGGTCAAAAGATCTGCAGGGTTGTCATCTGTGTGCACCTTGACAAGTGTAATGCTCTTGTCATCAAGCACACTCCTGATAAAATGATACTTCACCTCTATGTGCTTTGTCTTGGCATGAAAAACAGGATTCCTTGCAAGCATAATAGCACTCTGACTATCACAGTGTAGCACAGGAACCGGTGACTTAATGCCAAGCTCTTCTACCAAACGCATGAGCCACAAAGCTTCTTTGCATGCCTCAGTGGCAGCCACATACTCAGCCTCAGTGGTAGACAAAGCAACACATTTTTGCAGTCTAGAAATCCAAGAAACTGCACCTCCTGTGAATGTAAACACATATCCAGAGGTAGACTTCCTGCAATCTGGATGTCCAGCAAAATCTGCATCTGTAAAGCCATGCACAAATGTCTCACTCTTCCCAAAACAAATGCACAAGTCTTTAGTGCCTTTCAAGTATCTCAAGATACACTTCACTGCTTCCCAATGCTTTTTGCCAGGATTGCTCATGTACCTGCTTACCACTCCCACCGCAAATGCAATGTCCGGACGTGTAGCAACCATAGCATACATCAAACTGCCAACGGCTGATGCATAAGGAATCTTGGCCATTTCAGCCCGCATATCATCTGTGTTTGGGCAGTCATGTGCAGTCAGTTTTACATATGGAGGCAGCGGAGTACCAAGTGCCTTTCCCCCATCCATATGAAAACGATGTAGCACCTTATCAACATAATCTCGTTGAGATAGATACAGACGCCTGTTGGGTCTATCTCGAGAGATACGCATGCCCAAAATATGATTAGCATTACCAAGATCCTTCATGTCAAAGCGATTCTTTAAGCTTTGCTGTAGTGCATCCAACTCCGTGACATTTTTACCCGCAATAAGCATGTCATCAACATACAAAATCAGCAATAGAAGAGATCCATCACTTGCCGTTTTGATATACAAACAGTGATCAGAATTACTTCTTTTGTATCCTTGAGACCTCATGAATGTATCAAACTTGTGATACCATGCACGGGGAGACTGTTTCAAACCATACAAGCTCTTCAAGAGTCTACATACTTTCTTCTCTTGCCCCTTTGGTACAAAACCTTCTGGCTGCATCATATAGATCATCTCAAGCAAATCGCCATGCAAAAACGCTGTTTTGACATCCATTTGCTTTAACTCCATATCTTCAGAAGCAACCAGGCCTAAAACAAGACGTAATGTGGCAAGCTTTACAACAGGAGAAAAAATCTCATCAAAATCAACACCATGCTTTTGCTTGTACCCTTTAGCAACCAAACGTGCCTTGTACTTAGAAGAAGCATCAGATGTGACCTTGGTCTTGTAAACCCATTTACATGGCAAAGCCTTATGCCCTTTAGGCAAATCAACCAAGTCCCATGTATGGTTTTTCTCCAAAGACTGCATTTCCGAAACCATTGCTTTGAACCATTTCTTACTGTCTTCCCGGTGCATAGCCTCTTTATAGCAAGACGGCTCACCACAATCAGTAAGCATGACATAGTCCAAAGACGGTTCATATCTATCGGGGGGCCTTGTCACCCGAGTAGACCTACGCACCCAATGATCCATAACAGGTGGATTTTCAGCCTGTAAACCATCAAAAACAGCAGGCTGTTCAGCCGGTTGCATCGCAACAACGGGCGGTCTAGGAACATCAACCTGTTCCCCTTCCTGTGGTGCATCAATGGCAACTTGTTGGGGCTGATTTTCAGCAGCTAATGGCTGATTTTCAGCACCATTTTCAGCATGTAAAGGCTGCTGAACATTGGGCCTTCTTGGCTGTCCATATGTAACATCTTCACGAAAAACAACCCGGCGCACTTCCTCGACCTTTGTGGGCTGTTTGTGCATGCAATTCTCATTGAAGATGACATCATTGCTGCGTATGATTTTCCGTAATGCGGGATCCCATAATCTATACCCCATTTCACCATCCTCACCATATCCTAGGAAAATGCATTTATGAGACTTTGGTTCTAGTTTGGTGCGCAGTTTACTCCGGATGTGAACATAGGCCTCACAACCAAACACTCTTAAATGTGCATATGAGGGTGGCTTGCCAGACCACACCTCCTCAGGCACCTTTCCACCCAAAGCCTTGCTAGGTGAGCGATTAATCAAGTGAATAGCTGTTTGCACAGCTTCTGCCCAAAAACCATGAGGTAATGCAGCATGTGACAGCATACTTCGAACTTTCTCTTGGATAGTCCGGTTCAACCTCTCTGCAACTCCATTCTGAGAGGGATTAAAAGGAGCCGTGAGCTCTCTTTTAATACCTTTAGTAGCACAAAAGTCAATAAATGCTTTTGATACATACTCCCCCCCATTGTCTGAGCGCAAAGACCTAAGCTTCTTGTCAGTTTGATTCTCAACAAACGCAAGAAACTTCTTGAAAGTATCCAAAACATCGCTTTTAGCACGTATTGGATACACCCACACCTTACGTGTAGCATCATCGATAAACGAGACAAAATATTTCTTTCCCCCTAAGGACAACTGTGGCATTTCACATACATCGGAATGCACTAAGTCTAACTTGTCAGACTTCAAAGAAAGAGACCTTTTGTGCGGTGTTTGACTGTGCTTACCATAAATACAGTGCTCACAATGAGAAAAATCAGCATACCTCAAACACGGCAAATAACCACAACGAGACAGAGTTTCCATTCCTCTTTTACTCATGTGTCCCAACCGGCCATGCCACAAAGAGACACTTGGCTGCTCGGTTACGGCGACAACATGGTCACGCACACTAGATACATGCAAAGGATACAAAGTGTCCGATTTACAACCCTTGGCTACAATCCGGGCCCCTTTACAAATTTTCCACTTGCTATCACCAAAAGTGGTGTGATAGCCTGCATCATCTAGCTGCCCTGTACTAATCAAACTCTTCTTGAGTTGTGGCACATGACGCACTTTGTGCAAAACAAAAGTCATACCATCAGCAAAAGAAAACTGGACACTGCCAATACCTGCAATGTCACATGCATAGTTGTCTTCCAAATAAACAGTGCCCTGCACCTCACCTGAGTACTGTGTAAACCAATCCCTATGAGGTGTTACATGAAAGGAGGCACCTGAATCAAGAATCCAAGTATGCATGTCCACATCAGAACCCATAGCAAGGGTATGTGCATCCACAGAAGAGGCATTGAGTACATCAGTGCTGCTGTCACTGTCACAACTACTAGCAACATTGATTTCCTCAATCAACACAGTGCTCTTCTTGGCATTTCCCTTGTCCTTTGCATCAGTTTCAGCACCCTTGTTCTTCTCTTTCTTCCACTCATAGCATTCCCGTTTATAATGCCCTTTCTTTCCACAATGATGACACACAACATCTTTCCTACGAGATTTGCTGCGTGCCCTGTCCTTACTGTCAGATTTCTCCCTCTGTTGAGACCTGCCTCTCAAGTGCAATGCATTAGAAGACCCACCTGTGTTGTTCTTCCTGTTCATCTCTTCCATCAAGAGAGAACTCTCTACATCTGCATACTTAAGTGACGCACTTGAGTTACTAAGAGCTGTTCGGAATACATCCCAACTCTCGAGCAATGTGCATAGCAGAAAAGTAGCTTTGAACTCCTCATCAATCGTGAATTTCAGCTCTGTCAGTTGGCTGAAAATAGAATTGAATACATTGAGGTGCACTGACATGTGCGTGCCCTCCTTCATGCGGAGATCCATAAGCTTCTTAAGCCAATACACTTTACTGGCAGCACTCTGCTGTGCATACAACTCGTCTAAACGCTTCCACATGCCCCATGCTGTCTGCTCATTCTCTACATTGAAGAGTAAATTGTCAGACACCGAAAGCATGATCGTGGAGCGAGCCAACTCGTCCACTTCTTCCCATTCTTCAATCTCCATATCAACCGGTTTCACACCCTGTAACTTAATAGGTTTCGCCTGTTTCTTCTGCAACATCACATTATAACATTGCTTCTTCCATATAGCAAAGTTATGGGCCCCTTCAAGCTTGCGAATGTGCAACAAATTGCCACTTTCACTGCTAGAAGCCATTCTGAGTGATTGCAAACACTGAAACCCTGTTTTGCCGACCTAAACACGCCCAAATGTGCGCAATCGGGCAAAAAACAGCTTGCTGTTACAGAAAAACAGCGAACAAATTTCACGCGAAATCACCCCAAAACAGCGTACATTCACTGCCAAACCCTTACCAAAGGTTTCCACAAGGTGTATACATCATTTGCTTGCTGAAATTCCCTGTTTTAGGGCGAAAATCAGACCTGTAAACACCTGTTTTGCTGAATTTTCAGAACCTCGTTGGTGGAAACACCTGTAAGATTGACCTGTGAGGCTTGCCCTAATGAAATTGCATCAAATTGACCCCGAAATTGGTCAATTTCAGCAGAAATAGACTGCTGTTCGCCAGTTTTTGAAACCCTAATTTTGGGGAGACTGTCACCGGAGGTCGATTCTACACGGTGAGAGGATCCCTTCGCGACAGAGTTGATGGAAAACGGTTGAATATCCTTCCCGCAGCGAGCAAAAACAGAATTCTGATCTGTGTTGCGAAGATGGCTCTCTTGGAAACCCTAAAGCTCTGATACCATGTGTGGGGGAGCAGGAGAGAGAGCCCACTTGCTGTCCTATGCAATGAGAGTGAAGGAGAAGAGGAGAGAGGCGCTGTAGAAGCACACACAGAGAAAGGCGTGAGAGAGAGAGAGCTCGTTGAAATCTGGGAAAAAGCCACGCTATTATTCTTTTGGGCTTCATATTTGAGTATATGAGTAAGTGACTAGGGGGCCATTCACACTTGGGCCCCCTCACTTATAAGTCTTTTTAACTTATAAGTTATAAGTACAAGGCACTTAGGCCTTTATTCCCTAACGAGAGAGAGAGAGAGAGAGAGAGAGAGAGAGAGAGAGAGAGAGAGAGAGAGAGACTCCTGAACCAACCAACCTTGGCAATGAATTGATGAAATACAATGGGGGTTGAGAACATATGAGAGCCCACTTCATTTTCTAGTGGAGATACATGGACGTAGACACTGTTGGCACTTAAAGCAGCACCAGAGGGTGGCGGACAATCGATTTACGGACTTCTCTAGATGACCACCACCCTACTGCCACCCGTAACACGGACATAGTGAGGGATCACCCTACAGTAGGCTAAGACATTCAAAGCTAGGAAACACTTCAGAGCTCCAGGATACAAGAGCTCCAAGACTTCATTGCATACAAATCCTAGAGATCTAGACTCTGGAGTCGCCACCACTAGGCAGCCCAGGAGAGATTTGCTCGGATACTGCCGCTATCATACACGCAGCCCTTACACCACACTCACCCATGTACCAAATTTTACACCCCCAATTTGACATAGGATGGAGCTAGTCAGCTTGACGCACTTCATGATTGTACTTCCTGAGCATATAGATGTGCACCCATACCCCCTAGAGACATAGTCCCCCCCCCCCCCCCCCCCCCCCAAAAAAAATAAAAAATAAAAAAATAAAAATAATAAATAAATAAATAAATAAATAAATATATAAAACACATATCTCGTTCCTGGCCTCCCATGGATCACCCCCTACCACATGACCCCATTTTGTTACGTGTACTTTTGTCCTTTTCTCGATAGAAGGAAAACACACTTGTATATTTCATTTGTCTCAAAGGCCTACTTCGGCCTCTAATAGACGTCAAAAGATCTCTCTCTCTCTCTCCCCCCGATTGAAATTGAAGCTCTTACCAGATCAGTGTCCTTTATACATGGTTTGTGGGATACAAATAATTGCCGATATACTAGATTGGCCCTCGAATCCTCTCGACAATTAGCAATGAAAGGAGATACATCATACTGGTATGCGCAACTGTCCTCGTGGTTTCAGAGACACGGGTTCAGTATGGAAAGATTACCCCCCTTCCAATACTCTCTTGAGGCTCCATCACTGGCAATCACACGAACGGAGATTAATAAAATCATCTGCCAGGATCTTATACAGTTGGACACTAAGAGGACATGGGTAGACCCTACACAAGAATTGGGCACGAAGATGGCCGACTACAAAGAAAACTTCCTACAACTATCTGAAGATGGTTTTGTGATTCGCCCGAGCTACATGGATACCCACCTGTCTCATGGTTTGAGATGTGCTATTGGTCAGATTTGTACATCCTCACACCAGCTGGAAATTGAATTTGGCAGATTTAGGGGAATCCCACCTGAGAGCAGAATTTGCAAGTTATTCGGAATGGAGCCGGAGACAGAATTACACTACATATGCCATTGCACCGTATACTATGAGATACGTGGGTGTTTCCATTGCCTATTTAAAGAAGGCTTTGGACCTCTAGATAGAGTCATGCAATACCAGGATCAAAGATTCTTAGGCATGTACCTACTGGAACTACATCGGCACAGGGATAATCTAATGAGAAGACAAAGAGCACTACAGCCTCAGGACAGATCACAGATTTCTTCGGATCGAGAGAAGCAGGAATGGAAGGAGAAGCAAGGCAATCACCACAAGCATCACATTGGACCTCAAATGGTTTTGAGAGATCCGGTAGTGTAAGCACAGGTTGAGAGATAAGCTTTTCTTTAAGATTTTTGAAATCATTGTATTCCTTAGCAGACCATGTATACCTAACGCTTCTTTGTTAGGTCATGTAATGGTCCCGCAATTTGTGAGAACTTTTCTATGAAGCGTCTATAGTATGCACACATACCTATAAAGCTTCTTAGTTCATGAAGATTCCTTGGTTTATGCCATCCTTTTATTACCTCTAACTTTGATGGAAAGATGAGCCGAGGTTATATTGCACATTCCAGTAGCTTCAGAAAGTCTGAAACCTGGGTATGCATTTAAAAACCTCTTAGTTGTGATAACTCGTTTAGCATTCTCAAGTGAGTTCTAAATGGAGCCTTCACGCTCTTTTGATTATGAGTCGGTTAACCAAGACGGTTGCACAGGGACAACAATGTAGAAAATCAAGATGTTACTCTTGATTTCATTGAACCTCCCAATGAACCGGGTTTTGATTCAACGAACCGTTGGATCCATGAGGGATGCCACGGTGGAAAACATTAGTGTTCTTATGAAGATACCACCACTTGTGTTTTCGAGGACGAAAACGCTTCTCTAAGGGGAGAGTAATGTCATGCCAAGGGTAGGACTAGACGGGCACGGCCCGAGCAATGTGCCGGACACACATGCAGTAAAGGGGTCTATATATGGAAGAGGGCCAGTTTATCTAATACTTTGCATTTAGTTTTCTCATTCATTTTCACACTTTCACACTTTTCACACTTAGTACTTTAGTACTAAGGTACCCAGACATTGTAACAGATTCACCACTTTTGTATCAGTTTGGTCTCATAGGTATCTCTGGCCTTTTGAACACGTTAATATAACATTTCATTTCATTTCATTCTCTCTCTCTCTCTCTCTCTCTCTCTCTCTCTCTCTCTGTATTTCTGTATAATTAGTTTCTTTCTTTTTATCCAGATTTTGTATCAGATTCACCATAATGTAACTCATAGGTCATTTTGGCCTTTATAAGACGTTCATGTATCTCTCTCTCTCTCTATCTCTCTCTCTCTCTCTCTCTCTCACACACACACACACACACAGTCGCACGTACAGACACACAGTACAAGCTTATGGAAAATAACAATTTTTGCAGGAACCTTTGAGATTTGCCCTTGCTGGAGGAGCTGGGTCATTGTTTGCTGTTGCCATTATTGTTTTAAGACTCTACTTGGTATTCTCTTGCAGTCTTTGTGCTCCACATCCCTTCCTGTACTTCATTCTGATTGAATGAAAGGTCGCTCTTCCAGGGATGGAGCTATGTTGGGAATAGACTGCTATCGGCCGTCGTTCCGTACGAAGAAACAGGGTGGTACGATGGCCAGCTTTGGGTGAAGCCCCCAGAAGTAAGCTGTGAGCCCAAAAACTTTTTGATTTGAAAATTTAGGGTTAGAAGTCTCATTTGTGTCCATGATAGGTGCTTGCAAGAGATCGCTTGTTGGGGGCATACCAGGTCAGTAAAATACGTCTCACTGCTCCTAGTCTTTGTTTTGCATGCAAAGTTGAAGTTCTGTGTGTTCTTTATTTCTGATGGAAGGCTTTGGGTTTGCTGGTCCTCATCAGGTTAAGCCAGTGATGAACAGGCTGAAGCAAACACTAATAGGTGCAGCAGCATTGCTAGTCACAGCAACAGCCTCTCTTTTCTTGCTCGTGCCTCAGGACAAGGATACTGTAGCAGTCTTCACTTCAAAGAGCAGCGCAGGGGCTTTGGCCGCAGATTCCAAGGTCGCTTTAAGGTAGAGACAATGCTCTTGATCACAGTCAATCTTTTCTAGACATTGATCTTCATTGTCTGATTTATCATTCACAGAAAAAAGGATTTGTTGAATCTCCCAGTAGACGTATTGGATGACGATGAGCTGGCTGCTGCAGCTGCCGCAGCAGCTAATGGGAGGCCTGTGTATTGTACTGATCGATATTACCGTGCTTTGGCTGGAGGTCAGTACTGTAAATGGGAGGACCTTAGGAAGTAGTGATGCTAGATAGATCGGTTGAGCTTAACTGCAGCAGCCCATCTGGCAATTCTTTGATGGTTGTTCCGTGTATCATATATTAAATAGCACTGATCAGTATTTGTGTGTGAGTATTTTAAGCTAGTTCGCTCTTCTACTGAGTGGAAATTGCACCATAGGAGAGTGTTGGAGATGATGGGCCTCACAAGGTGCCAGAGTGTGCAGCAGTGCAAGGCGAGTTTGTGTTATGCTAAAAGCATTGGCATTTCACAGTGGAGAAATTGATCTATTTCCTTCCTATCACTTGTATCAGAGTGTAGGCTTCCAGATTTGTGTGGTTTAAATCTCAGCCTACTTAATTGCAATAGTGATGAATAATATTTGTTTTTTGACCCCTCCCAATCTTATTGTGTCTAACTGACTCAAAGTAAGAAACTGTTGGCAGTGAAGTCATGATGGTACCTTTGGAAATTGTCAAATGGGTTTGCGTGTCCTTCCAAATATTTGCTATTGAACATGGTTGGACAAGTCCAATGATCACATGTACACAAATTCGCCTTCCTCGTACAGTTTTTCCCCTTTAGGCAGCACCTTGTGTGTATGTGTGTGTGTACATATATGTATATGGATGTTGTGTAAAACTCATCTTCCAAGGTATCCATGTTTGACTTCCTCTTTCCTATATAATTTTTAATGTTTTGCAAGCCTCCAACTATTGCACAGTGCGAAGAAAGCTCAAGAAATAGCACAAGTTTAGCTCACAAAATCCACCACTAAAGCATTAAGTTTGCTAGCTCATATATAGCCCTACCAAAGCTCAATCATTTGCAAGGCATGTGGCTTTTAGCGAGACTAAAATAATACACTATGTAGAGAATGAACCAAGCTCTATTTCACAAGTGCTGCTAAACCATTACCAATGCAAAAAACAAGCAATCTAAGCTCTCTCTCTCTCTCTCTCTCTCTCTCTCTCTCTCTAGATTGACCAGAGCCCATGTAGCATTGGGCAGATTGGAGAGGATGTGTTCACAGGTCCAGTTCCAGGAGCCTCGGATGAAGCTCTGGCTATTTGACACTTTAGTGGCGTTTGCATTGCTCTATGGAGCTGAGATATGGGGACCTTCATTGGATCATCATGGGAGGACAGGTCGCATTGATGGGTGGGGGGACATGGAGAAGCCTTTGGTCTCTATGATCTCGTGGCTCGTTAGAGCCAAGGCTTCAGTACCACATGCCATTATCTGAGTAGAGCTAGCTGCTCCTCCACTGGTATTCGAGGCGCCTACCAGATTTGTCTCCTTCATACACCACATGTGGGAACTTCCCAGAGATAGATATGCTTGCCTTGCACTTGAGTCTTCTCAACAGTTAGCCATGCAGGGAGATACAGCATGCAGGTATGGTGAAATGATATCATGGTTTTAGGCACATGGGTTTAGCATAGACAGATTGTCCCCCTTCCAGTACTCATTAGAGGCACCCTCTCTGACTCTAACACAGTCCGAGATCACCAGGCTCATCCGATAGGACCTGGCTCAGCTAGACATCAGGAGGACATGGGTACAGCCAGCACAGGAGCTAGGCACGAAGATGGCTTTCTACAGAGAGCATCTTCTCCAGCTTACAGAGGACGGTTTTGTGACGACGCCCACATACATGGATACTTGTCTCATGGGATATGATGTGCTATTGGCCAGATACGCACATCTTCACACCAGTTGCGGATCGAGACTGGGAGATACAGTGGAATACTAGCAGAGGCTAGGACATGCCCCATGTGTGGCATGGAGTCAGAGACAGAGTTACACTACACATGCCACTGCCTCGTCTACTACGAGATACGAGGCTGCCTCCATTGCTTTGGATCACTCTCCAGAGTCATGTAGTACGAGGATCAGAGATGCTTGGGTTTGTTTCTACTCGAGCTGCGTGGACACAGAGAGCTTGATGAGAGGAGAGGCTAGCTAGTCTCAGAGACACATCACAGACTTCTTTAGAGCAGACACTAGACACTCAGCGGAGCCACTACCACAGCAGAGCTTGTCGCCTCACACCAGAGGCACACTGATTGACCGGGCGACCGAGCTGGGGAGATCTAGACGCCCATGACTGCGGAGGACTACATAGTACCGACGGAGGCTGCATCAGAGGATTTGGATCACTTTGTCCCGACATGCACGACGCCCGGTCAGACTATTGACTATGGAGGAGATTGATGACATTCGCCAGCGATCGATGCTGGATCTCTTGTGATTTAGCTACCCTAGCTAGCTGCTTTGCCCCGTTCACACCTAGCAGTCCAGGATTCTATAGTATATTTGTTTTGTCATTTTGTTACTTTGACTTTGTATCAGATCCACCACATTGTAACTTTTTGGTCTCATAGGTCACTTTGGCCTTTTGAAGACGTTAATATAACATTTCATTTCATTTCATTTCTCTCTCTCTCTCTCTCTCTCTCTCTCTCTCTCTCTCACATGCATACGTGTGTGCACGCATGCATAGAGGTTTCCTATCACTCTCATGTCAGATGTTTATAAATTGATCACTAAGACATTGGCTAATAGAATTTAGGGTTTCTTGTATGATGGATTACGTCTTGCTCAACATGGTTTTATTCATCGTAGGCACATTAATGGTAACTTGGCTAGTGCATATATTGGCATGAAAGATACCAAATACACCCAGTGGGATGTGCTTGTGCTTCATGTTGATATTGAGAAAGGCTTTGACACTATCAGATGGAACTACATTGCCATGACTATGGCACAACTAGGTTTGGATTGAGATTGTCGCCAGTTGTGTACTAGCTTTACAGTGATACCGAAGCTTCCTTGATACTTGGCTCCCGGCATCATACAGATAGTTGGGAGTTACAAAGATCTATTAGGCAAGGCTGCTCTTAGAGTGCCTTACTTTAGTTGTGGCTACTCATCCTTTGCTTACATATTTGGATCATTTGTTAACCTCTTGGTGCACTATATAGCTTGTAATTGCCAAATGGTTCATTGTGAAATTCCTTCATAGGTGCATGTGGTGGAATACCCCATAGGTTGGCATATTTCATGTCAGCAAATGACTCAATGGGTTTTAGGGTGTTGATAATTCTAACGCTCCAGACCAAATGGGTGATGCAAAGGCTAAATCAAAAGCTTGATTAAAAGTAACTTTCTAGACGTACATGCTCGTTTATGAATTGTGCAAGCTATAGTCATGGCGTCTTTTCAATTCTTTTTGCCATTGATAATGTGGAGAAAAGCTGAGATAGATGTTTTATGTCTTTGACCATGGATATCATTTAAAAAACTAGACATGCTAAAAAGGGTCTTCACCTTATGTTTGTTAAGAGGCTTTGCTTTCTTCAAAAAGGCATGGTGGTTTGACTATTTTTTTTACAACACACCAAGGGGCCCACAGGGGGAGGTGTTTATCCCTTCCAAATATAAGCCATGAAACATGGTCGGGCAAGGACCATGTACTATCGGGCAAGGGCCACATGTAGGCATCACAATGGCCACCTTATTGAAGCACCACATGTATTGGGAACAACAGAGAGAACTCCTTTACCAAGCTAGGAACCTCTTCCTCGGGTGATCCACCGAGGAGGAGGATGCACTCGACTGTTCAAGGGTAAGAGCCCTAGCAACGTGAACACCAGGTGAGCACAAGGTGTCCCTCTATAGGGGACCCAATGCGGGATTTGAACCCATAACCCGTAGGTTGAAAATCCAAAGCCTTACCATTAAACCAACTCTTTGGGGATAGTGGTTTGAATATTCTTGACATGCTCTTTCATGCAATGGCACAAAAGACCTCTTTGCTATTCGAATTTGCATCTCAAAGGCAACCTTGGGTATCATTTTGGTAGACATGTGTTAAGATGTCTTCTCCATTTTGATGGCAAGGTTACTCGTTCATTTTCTAAAAAGTTAATTTTGGCATAGAAAAGCTTGTAGAGTTTATTCATTGGAGTCCAAATTGAATGATGCTTCTAATTCACTTTGTTTGGAAAGTAGAGCATAGTTTTTCATGAACCACCAGCTATTCAAGACCCTAGGAAGGCTTCTTTCCTTGCAAAAAAATATGTCTACTTCTTTAAAGATGTTTTGGATAATATGTGCTATCTTTTGTAGATGCTTGTGCTAAATTTGGCCTAAGCTATCATTATCGTCCTTTATGGAAAAAGATTCAAAATTTGTTGACACCATTTGAGCCTATTGCTCCTCTCCATGAGTGAGAAAGATTGGCGGCTTGGAGCCGATATCAAACTACCCCTCCTCGTGGTCCTTTATCTCTGCCTCAACTTTTTGTGCATTTGGCTTACGCTTTCCTACTTCTTGGACCATGTGTTCATGATTATGAAAGTAGCATTTGGAAGATGCATAAGCCTTTGCCTTGGCGGAGAAAGCGACTAAGGATATAGAGGAACAATAAGATGCCTTTAAAATGTCATCTTTTTCTATGACACCACTTGCTTGCAAGTCTTACAAGTGGATCTTTTGGCAAGGCACCATGTGGCATCCTCTCTTCGTTGCGTTTGTGGTGTATCTATTGAAATGGTTCCTCACCTGTTATAGAATTGTCATGCCTCTCGCAATTTGTTGGATCATAAAGTAGTGCTTCTTCGAGCTAGGTTCCTCTATCCATCTTTGGTAAACATTTTTTTGTTGTTTGGCATTACCACTCTTAATCTCTAGCAATACAAGCCTTTCATTGATTGGATCCAATGTTGGGCATGTGGACGAATTGGCAACTAAAAAATCAACCTATTTTTGGTGAATACCACTTCAAGCCTTTTTCTTTTTTACAATCTTTGCATCATTCTCTTTATGATGGTCTGCCCCTTTTCTAAAATTTGTTTGACTATGTGTTCGCTATGACCTTGGGCATTTCTTACATATGACATACCCTCTAGGTTTTCCTCATTTTGAGGTTTCCCACAAAAGTGTGCCAACGATTTTAAAAAAAGAAAGTGGAGAACCAACAACGATGTTGTATACCAAAGAAAACAGTGTGAATGTGCGCACCGCACGCATCAACATAAAAAACAAAAAATCGTAGTTTGCCATGTCAACATGTCAACGCAAATTGCGGATGTCCGTACAACTACATCAACAACTAACACAAGAGATCGAGTGTGAATGTGTGTGGTCCTACCTTATTTTAATGCCTTCAAGTCCCCTGGGTCCCATTTTTGAACTCTTTTTTAAAAATAGGTCAATCAACACTATTGCTTCTTCTTCTGGTGCTTCTAGGGTTTAGGCCCCTTAACTAGGATCTACGATTTGATCTCGCAAAGATAATAAAAATCTTGTTGGAGTATCCCCTTAACAATCGTTAATAACCTCATCCGATAAGTACAAATGAGGATATGGAAGCAGCAAGCTGCATACTTATGATTGATCATCGATTGGCCTAATTCCAAGTTGGATCAAAAGAGTACCCACACTAAACCTTTTTACCAAGGAACGAGGAAAATGAGCTTTGCTGAGCTTTGCGGGACCCCAATATCACACCGAAATGTTTGCATCACACCAAGAAAATGGCACAATCTTCACTCAAAAGTCTTAACCCAATCTTCGACAGATAACAGAGAAGGGACACAACTTGTATCATATTATATCATACATTTTTTGTTTTTTGTTTAGGCTTTGCTTGTTTTGGTATGGTTTCTGGTTTGTTTTGTTTTATTTGGCTTGTTTGTGCGTGTGTGCATGATGTGTGCACGTGTGTGTGTGTGTGTGTGCGTGCGTGTGTGTGTGTGTGTGTGTGTGTGAGAGAGAGAGAGAGAGAGAGAGAGAGAGCACATGAGCCAAACACAACTTCATTGATCACACAAATACCACAATCTTTAACACAGCAGCTTTGAAATTAACTTAAGCAGTCATAATTCAAATCTTTCGATTAACTTACCACAAAATTATATTGTCATGTATCAGTCTCAAAGGTTGCAGCTAAGGTTTGACTCAAGGTGGGAACATAGACACTTGCCATGTTTGACATCTCATAGAGATCATTGAACAGGCTCGAACTCCAGCCACTTGAAGACTCAAGCAGCAACTCTAGTACAAGAAACTAGACTACAAAACTTTACAGCTGGAATACAAAGATTTCACAAAAAATCATTTCTTTTTCTTTGACTTTGATTGTGAAATACTCCTTGAAAGTTTCTGGGTGAAGGCAGTCCCCTGCCCAAAACACAATAGTACATCATCAGCACAAAACATCTTCAAAAACTTTAACTAGTCACAAAACTGTTCAACATGATAGACATCACTAGAAAAATCATTATTGGACTCCCGTGTGTAAAAGGCTGATCGCACCTCCAAAGAACCAGGTTGAGCAAACATACTCCATCAATACACTCTCAACACACTCACGATGTAAAAGCCAACATAATATAAATGGCCGGTGACCAGCGATTGCGAAGATAAACAATCCTTGCCGCTGCACTAGATTCGCCCATGCTGAAATCGGGGTTCTATCGGAGTAGACTATGCTAAACCAAATGCTTCAAGGTAAAGGTTCACAATCTGAGGAGTATCTGCTAGGTCCTCCTCCTCCATCCACTTCGCATCCAATGTGGGATAGTTCTTGAATTTAACCAAGAACCGCCTCATCACTTTACCTTTAATCTTTCTATCTTTATGTGCTAGTATTTGTTCTGGAACGAGTATCTCCTCGCTTTCTTCCACTTCGGGTTACTCATTTGGCTCCCCATCATCGGGCACATCGCCTTTAAAAGTCTTCAGGAGACTCACATGAAAAGCATTGTGAATTCTCGAAGTATCGGGCAACTTTAGTCTAAAGGAGACATCATTTATCTTTTCTTGTATCTCGAAAGGTCCATAGTATCTCATGCTAAGCTTTGGAAAAAGCCGTTCCTTTCCCTTTTTCTTTCTCAGGCGTGCCTTCTCAAAACGTAAGAGCACCCAATCGTCTTCCTTTAATTTCAAATCGGGACGCTGTCAATCTGCTGCCTTTTTGTGTCTTTCCTGAAATTTCTCTAAAGCCTCCCGGACCTTGGCAAAAGCAGTGTCCAAGTCCCTGGTGTACTGGTTGGCTTCAAAAATCTTATCTTTCGTGCTTAAGGGTGGAACCTACGGAGCACCTTCTATAATCTCAAATGGCGCCTTCCCCGCCGAAGAGTGGATCGTGTTATTGTAGGTAAATCCCACCAAAGGCAAAAACTTTTCCCATTGAGTCTTCTGATCCGAAATGTAAGACTTCAATAAATCCAGTACGACTGACTTTGCAATCTCAGATTGCCGATTTGTCTGTGGGTGGAAAGATGACGAGAACTGCAACCGTGTGCCAATGTTCTCCCAAATAGCCTTCCAAAACAAACTCGTCAATCTGGGATCTCTGTCAAAGAGAATTGTCTCAGGCATGCCATGTAATTTGAATATCTGGGCAATGAACAGTCTCGCTAAATGATCCGGCTTGACTGTTTTCTTTACTGGAATGAAATGAGCTTGCTTGCTAAATCTGTCAGTAACAATCCACATACCATCGTGCCCACTCTGTGTCTTCGAGAGATCAAAAATGAAATTCATAGCAATACTTTCCCAGGGGCAGGTGGGAATGAGTAAAGGTTGTAACAATCCCTGTGCTTTATGCTTGTCAAACTTGACCTTCTCGTATACCAAAATCGTCCACGTCCTTCTTGAGTCTCAGCCAAAAGAAGTATCCCTCCACACCTTTCAAGGTGGTATCAATGCCGCGGTGAGATAGAGAGAGAAGAATATGACACCAGAACGTTGTCAAACCCTCCTCCGAAAGCCCCACTCTCTATGGCGAGAGCGGTCTACTTATGATTGCACAAATCTCTACAATGCTTAGACTTGCCGACAATGTCGACGATGATTAGGACGACGATGAGACGGGCTGAAATCTGAGAATGCTAAGGGCTGCAGTTTACAAATCTTTATCTGCTGAATTCTGACTCTATGTCGATGACGACGACGCGCTGGAAATGCAGATGCTGAAATCTGCGTTTTCCGGGCTGAAACTGTAAACTTCGATGGATTCCACCGTGCGGCGAAGAACTGTTGCGGGAAGGTGAGATCTACGAGGTTTGGCAGTTCTACTGCGGGTACGGAATGCTGAAAACTGAAAACGTTGGGGTTCCTGATGGTCTTGTCGCGCCGGAACTGCAAAAAACGCTGAGTGTCTATGCTGCTCCAAAAACGCTAGGCTGAAAACTGTCTTCTGTGGTGGAATCTTGCTAACGCTAGGGGATCTGCTGTCTTCTGGGGTTGCCGGGGCTGATCTACTGTACAACCCACTAACGTTAGGGCTGATCTGCTCCTTGTAGTGGCCGGTAGTCTTGCCAAAGCAAAACGCTAGGCTGATCTTGTCCAAAACGCTAGGTCATTGCTGGGGATGCCAAAACGCTAGGCCATCTGCTGAGAAGTTGCCTGCTGAGCAAAGTGCTCTTGCTGCCTCTTCTGCCAGAAAGTGCTAGCGCTAGGTTTGCTTATATACAAACTTAGCAAAATTACAAAAGTCACTCAATAAATAAGTGAAAAATGTCAAAAATAGGGAAAATAGGTTTAATGCACTGAAAAATTCCCCTGAAGGATTCTGATGGAAATGCTTATGATCATGCTGTGTGCAACCAGAGGATATGCATCTAATCTAAGTGACTGGTCATGCACGGTCTGCGAACAGACTCACAAAAGTGCCATATCACTTCCTATTCTAGATTGACTTGGCTGAACTGAACCCTGGTCATGCTGTAGCTTGTCCACGGACACATAGGGTTGGATGTGTCACGTGACATCTTCTGTCCCTGCACATGAACAATCTGGAAGTGAAACTGTGACAAGATGTTAGCCCACCGCATTTGCTTTTCAGATAGCTGCTTCTGTGACAAGAAGTAGCGTAAACTCTGATGATCAGTGAAGACCGTAAAATCGGCTCCAAGTAGGTAATGTCGCCGTTGAGTAAGAGCATGGATAACCGCCAAAAGCTCTTTCTCATATATGTGTGCTGTCAATTCCGGCCTTGAAAACAATCGGCTCTCATAGGCAATGACATGGCCTTCTTGCATTAAAACCACACCCAGACTACAATCACAAGCATCACAATATACTTCGAATGACTTCTCCAAATCCAGCAAAGTCAAAACTGGTCCCATAGTCAATTTCTCTTTCCAAGTCTGAAAGGCAATCACCTTGGTGGGTCTCCACGAGAAAGGGACTCCTTTCTGTGTCAAGATATGCAAAGGGGAAGCAATCTCTGCAAACTTTCTAATGAACCGCCGGTAGTAAGAACATAAGCCCAAGAAGCTTCTAACTTCATGGACATTCTTCAAATCGGACCAATCACGTATAGTCTCAATCTTGGCCGGGTCCATCTGCACTCCTGCTGCTCAGACAATGTGTCCCAAAAAGTGTATCTCTGATAAGAAAAATTTACTCTTCTTTGCATTGATCACCAACTTGTGATCTCGCAATGCCTGAAAGAACAGTAGCAGATGTTCTCTATGTTCTGCCTCATCCTTGGAGAAGACTATAATGTCATCAAAGAAAGTGCCAACAAAAGATCTGTACTCTCTGAAAATCCTATCCATCATTCGGTTAAAAGTCATTGGAGCATTGGCAAGGCCAAAAGGCATCACCAAAAATTCATATACACCAAAGGTCGTCCGAACAGCTGTCTTGTAGACATCTCCCGACGCAATTCGGATCTGATGATATCCGCTCTTCAAATCGATTCTGCTGAAACAAGAGGATCCCTGTAGTCGGTCACGAATATAATCGCTCCTCGGAATCGGAAATCTGTTCTTGATGGTAATTTTATTAAGAGCTCTATAATCAATGCACATTCTCTAAGATCCATCTTTCTTCAAAACCAACAACACCGGAGAGCAGTAAGCTGAAATACTCGACTGGATAAGACCCTTTTCCAAGAGGTCTTTCACTTGGTTCATAATCTCTTCATTCTGGGCTCGGCTCACACGCATAATTGCCGAGGCAAAAGTAGATTTACGACCCAAATAATCCAGGATGTCACGTGACACATCCCAACCCTATGTGTCCGTGGACAAGCTACACCATAGCAGGATTCCAGTCAGTTCAATCACTTTAGGTTAGCAGTGATCTGGCACTTTTGTGAGTCTATTCGTAGACCGTGCATGCCCAGTCACTTAGCATAGATGCATATCCTCCGGTTGCACACAGCATGATCATCGGAATTCCCATCAAAATCCATTAGCATCAGTTAGGGGAATTTTCCAGTGCATTTAGCCTATTTTCCTATTTATTGGTATTTTCACTTATGATTTTTAAGTGACTTTCCAACAAAAGTAGGTAGGGCAATTTTGCTAAGTTAATATATAAGCAAACCCAAGTTAGCACTTTTTGGCAGAAGAGGCAGCAGGAGCTTCCCGCTCAACAGGCAACTTCTCAGCAGTACCCCCCCTTAGCACCATCGCCTAGCCTCTAGCAGACTTGGAGTTTTCCATCTCCAGTAGCCATCACCATAAACCTCCAGTGCTTGGCATTTTCAGCCTTTACCGGCAACAGCAGCAGGCGTCCATTAACGCTAGCCATCATTGGTTACCCTCAGCGTTTTCAGCCAAAAACGCCAGCCCACTCCAGCAGATCATCAGCGTTTCCATCCTCAGCAGACCCCTAGCGACATCAGTCAAAAACGCCAACATATCTCAGCTTTTGGTAGCGTTTTTGCAGCAGGATTTCAGCCTTTGAAAGACGCAGTTTTTCAGCAGATCAACAGTAGCAGATTCCCCCCAAATTGGTTGCAGACGTCCCCCCAACTTTAGCCCAAGAAAACGCAGCCAAAACAGTCATTTTCAGCCACCGAAACAGTCCCGAAATTCAGCAATTAGAAGATCACAGATTTCAGCCATCAAGTCGTCGTCGTCATCACCGTTGTCATCATCGGCATAGTCCCATTACATCAGTCCATTGCATACGCATTGTACACCTTTGTGCAATCAAAGTTAGACCACTCTCGCCGACGAGAGTGGGGCCTTCGGAGGAGGGTTTTACAACCTCTCGGGTGTCGTATCTCTTCTCTCTCCTTCTCTCAGTCTCATTCACTTGCACACACAATATCCACTCACTTTGTTCGTGACCACAGCACTCTACAAGACAGAAAGCTCTCTCTTTCCCTAAGAACTAAAAGGAACCTTGAGCAATAAAGATCACTAATCTTGAGAAAATACAACATTCATTCTGCTACACCTTACATTGGTATTAGAGCTTTGGAAGTGTTCTGCATTACTCAAGGGAAGAACCACAAGAATTTTTTTGCTTGTTGCGGTCGCACGAACCCAAGTTCGCTTGGGCGTGTCGATTCCTAATCGTGTTTTGTTGAAGAGTGACAGGAATCTCAAGAAAGAAGGGCTTGTCCAGCCTCCCCTTGTGTCTCTTTTCACTCATTGAGAGCTGACTGTGCACTTAGCGACCGTGAGGTGGGAAAAAGCAACCTTGGTGTGAGCGCAAGGCCGCCAAGGGGTGCGCCCGCAGAAAAGGTTAGAACTCGAGTGAAGAGAAGATCCTTCTCCAACGTGATTTGCAAGCGAAAGAAACCCTCAAGAACCTCAAGAACCCAAGACCCTCAAGGATCAAGAACCTCAAGAACCCAAGATTCTCACGAATCAAGGACCTCAAGAACCTCAAGGCCCTCAAGAACCCAAGTTCCTCGCGAGCTTAAGACCCCAAGATCATAGTGCATGGTCGTCACCCGAAGCGGAATGGATACTTCGCATACAGGTGATGAGCATGAGAGAGGCGACGAAGACTCGTCCCCACCCGGAGATGATTTCTTCAACCCTCCCCCTTCACCATCTACGCCAGATCCTATGGAGGCAATGATGAAGCAGATGATGGCCATGATGGATAGACAGGAAGACAAGCGCCTTGCTTTAGAACGCGAGTGCGACGCAAGAAAAGAACTAAGGAAGGAAGAAGCGGTAGCAAGAAACGCAGCATTGGAGGCCGATCGTGCCGCTCATAGATTGGCTTTGGAGGCCGAGCGTGAAGCTCGTAGATTGGCTTTGGAGGCCAAGCGTGAAGCTCGACGAGAGCTACGTACTCAAGAATTGATTGCCCAAGTCCTAGCCTCGAAGACCGAACCACCCAAAGATCGTGGGAGTTCGTCAAGTAGCGCAAGCCACGACGCAGATTCCAACCATCCAGTTACAGAAAAGTTGACTTTCAGTAAGTATGACGGTAAGATGGATGCTACGGTTATTCATTCTTGGTTGCATCAATTTAATGCTTATTTTGCGACAACTAAGAAAACAGGCAATAGCAAAGTTTTGACGGCAGCTATGTACCTTGCCGATGATGCCATTAATTGGTACCACGCATGGCAAGAGGCACAGCTAGCCGCACACCTAGAGGCAACCGACGATTTCACGCCCCTCTCTTTTAGTTGGGCTGATTTTCAAGACAAGCTCAAGGTGCGGTTTATGCCACCTCAGTACCTCGCACGGTTGAAAGACGATTGGCGCGCTCTCAAGCAAAATGGTATGCCGGTTATGTCTTTTTCTAATCGTGTTTTGCAGCTAGGTACCCAACTACGCATGTTGGATGAAGAGCGCAAAGAGGCTTTTCTCTTTGGATTGGACGAGTATATCAAGTACGATGTCGAGGTATTCAATCCAATCGATCTTAACAAGGCGGTAGCGATTGCTCTTGCACAGGAGATGAAGCACAACAAGGGAAAGCCTAAGGAGAACAAGACTTCCACAAGTACCTCGCAGACTTCTCAAGACCCTCAGAATGGTAAGAACGGTAAGAATGGTAAGAATGATAACTCTTCTAACCAATCTTCCAACAATATCTCATCAAAGAATTCTTCCAATGAATCTATGGGTAAGGCTAACACAATTGCTAAACCTAAGCTTACTCCAGATGAAAAGGTAGCACAAGGAATTGTAGGAGGATACATCACGTCAGAAGAACAAAGCACTTATTCTAAGGAAGGTCGTTGTTTTCATTGTCACATTAAGGGTCACATAAAAAGAACATGTCCTAAGCTTGAATCAAATGAATCTAAAGAACCCACAACCCCCACTACATCTGTCAATGCAATGAATGATAACACGATTGTGCCCAAAGTTTCTCAGGACCCTCCCATTGATGATTCTCTCATTAAATGTTATGGTCGTATGTCCGAGCACCGTTTTGTCATATTGTTTGACCCAGGTAGTATGCATGATGTTATTAGTTCCTCTCTTGTTGAGAGAGCCCGCCTCGAAGTTAGTCCGAGATCTCCTATCGAGGTCTCTGGTTTTCGTCTTGGTATGGACGCTCTCATCACGGAGGAGTGCCTTGATGTGTTGTTTGCAATTCAACAGACTGCCTTCACTAGAAGATTTGTTGTTTCTCCTCTCTCAGGATGTGATATGATTTTAGGCATTCGATGGTTTCGTGATAATGACGCTCTCATGAAATTTTCGGCTAACACTATAACTCTCAATGCCGATAGTGATTCTCCTATTATCATTCATGGAGAGGACATTGCTCCTTCTCCATCTCTCATTGCTAATATGCAGGACAAGGTTGAAAGGATTCGGGATAAGGAGATTCTCTCAATCTCTTTTTCTCCACAGCATGACACACAGGATTTGCACGATTATGAGAAGCATGATGATTTGAAGGATAATGATTTGCATGATGATTTGGATGATAAAGACAGACATGATGAGTTGCATGAAGATGATGTGATTGTTCACAAGGATGATGTGTTAGTCAATGCTTTTTCTAGCGAAGCTAACCTCATTGTAGATTCTATCGATCACCAAGAATCGATCTTGGCTTTCGAGTCAAGGTCCACAGATCCCCCAAAAGAAGATTCGATAGATCCGGAAGAAGCGATCTTGGCTCTCGAGCCTTAGTCCAAAGAGCCATCACAGGAAGTATTATGTGTTCGCATGGTTGATACGTACGCATTGTTCGAGTGTTTCATTCGTGAAGGCTTCCTGTATTTTAGTCAACATCGTTATGTGATCCCTTTTCCTAGGCATGACATATTGTATATTGAGCACGTTTCTCTCATGGATGAGCACGAATGTATGCGGATTGTTCATGAAAAGTTGAAAAGTTTGTATGTAAGGAAGTCACATTCCATGTCTCTTCCTTGGCATGACACAGTTTCCGAACGAGCACATGATAGTATGAGCACCCAACATGCGCATCTTCATTGTGATTTGCCACAGTTGATTGATTTCGATCAAACAGAAAAGATTCGACCTCATTGTTTGCATGTGTTTGATGAACGGTTTGTCATTCCGTCTATATGTTCATCTACATTGCCTACACAGTCTTTAGAGAAGACAAGATTTTTTTCCTTCACTTTACATGGAATGGGTATGTTCATGGTTTTGTGTTGGAGATGGTTTAAGGAATTTTCAGCCATGGAGATTCTTGAAGACGAAAGAAGCAATACTCTAGACGAAGTTGAAGCAAGAAAGGAGATTCTGAAGACTTTGTGTCGCTTTCGGCGCGGCCCAAAGAAGCAAGCGTTGCAGACCTTTATGAAGTTCAAGTACCGCTCGACCCACACATTAGAGTGGGCCGGCGAAGAGTCCCTTCCAGGATTCTGGATGCTTTTGGCGATCTCCCTTGACGCCATTTAGTTCGGTACCAATACCTCACTTTGAAAAGGAGGGGATGTCACGTGACACATCCCAACCCTATGTGTCCGTGGACAACCTACACCATAGCAGGGTTCCCGTCAATTCAGTTAGTTTAGATTAGCAGTGATCTGGCACTTTTGTGAGTCTATTCGTAGACCGTGCATGCCCAGTCACTTAGCATAGATGCATATCCTCCGGTTGCACACAACATGATCATCGGAATTCCCATCAGAATCCATTAGCATCAGTTAGGGGAATTTTCCAGTGCATTTAGCCTATTTTCCTATTTATTGGTATTTTCACTTATTATTTTTAAGTGACTTTCCAACAAAAGTAGGTAGGGCAATTTTGCTAAGTTAATATATAAGCAAACCCAAGTTAGCACTTTCTGGCAGAAGAGGTAGCAAGAGCTTCCCGCTCAACAGGCAACTTCTCAGCAGTACCCCCCCTCAGCACTAGACCCTCGCCATCCACTCCTTCCCTAGCCTAGCCTCTAGTAGACTTGGCATTTTCCATCTCCAGTAGCCATCACCATAAACCTCCAGTGCTTGGCATTTTCAGCCTTTACCGGCAGCAGCAGCAGGCTTCCACTAACGCTAGCCATCATTGGTTACCCTCAGCGTTTTCAGCCAAAAACGCCAGCCCACTCCAGTAAATCATCAGCGTTTCCATCCTCAGCAGACCCCTAGCGACATCAGTCAAAAACGCCAGCATATCTCAGCTTTTGGTAGCGTTTTTGCAGCAGGATTTCAGCCTTTGAAAGACGCAGTTTTTCAGCAGATCAACAGCAGCAGATTCCCCCCAGATTGGTTGCAGAAGTCCCCCCAACTTTAGCCCAAGAAAACGCAGAAGTCCCCCCAACTTTAGCCCAAGAAAACGCAGCCAAAACAGTCATTTTCAGCCACCGAAACAGTCCCGAAATTCAGTAATTAGAAGATCACAGATTTCAGCCATCAAGTCGTCGTCGTCGTCGTCGTCGTCAGCATAGTCCCATTACATCAGTCCATTGCATACGCATTGTACACCTTTGTGCAATCAAAGTTAGACCACTCTCGTCGACGAGAGTGGGGCCTTCGGAGGAGGGTTTTACAACCTCTCGGGTGTCGTATCTCTTCTCTCTCCTTCTCTCAGTCTCATTCACTTGCACGCACAATATCCACTCACTTTGTTCGTGACCACAGCACTCTATAAGACGGAAAGCTCTCTCTTTCCCTAAGAACTAAAAGGAACCTTGAGCAATAAAGATCACTAATCTTGAGAAAATACAACATTCATTCCGTTGCACCTTACACGGGAAGTCAGTTCCTTTCTTCTGCTTTTTGTAGTGCTTTTGGCTTTATTGTTCACGTCCAAAAGCCGACTGATCTGTGTATCAACCACCTCTTCTAGTTCTTATTCTGTAAACATCCTTGGAGCAGGAGGTTTCTTGAGTGCTGGTTTGATGGGTGGCTCTGTGGCCTTTTGCCAGTGGATGTGCACTTCTTCGAAGGATTGCTGCGTCAAAAATTTTACAAATTTTGGATCCTTTGCAATGTTAACATCATCTTTGTTGCGTCGTCAACCACTTGTCGACGTTCCATCTCTTCAATCTCAGCCTGAGTAGGCCGAGGTGGGCCGTACTCTTCATGCGAATCTTCTTCGAGATCTCCTCCCGCATTCCAGGATGCAGAAGAAGTCAGACTGTTCTCTGTTGGAATCCATGAGTGTCGCGAGAAAAGGATCGGATTTCTCGGTAGCGGTAGAAGAGAAATCCGCCGCGCTCTAATACCAGTGAAACAAACTTGGACACCCCAAGTCAAGATTCTAGCGCAACACAACAGAGATTTACTTCAAAATAGTTCACAATTCACACTTGAGTCGACATGGCTCGACGTAGTTCCGTGCCTAGAGATATTGGCCCCAAAGACTGGCGCCCCTTTCGGTATTTCTTTTTGTATTAATCTGTGTTCAAAGTACAAGAGAGTGGGTAGGTGCTCACTCTCAGACTCTGCGTCCAGATGGTCTGAAAAGTGAGGCCCTGCCCACTTATTTATTGGTACAAGGGATGCCCAAAAGCAGGCCCAAAGCATTCAACTTTAAAAGCTTCTTAAAATAAAGCAACTGAGCCAAAAGCTGCCATAGAAAACAGCCAACGTAAATCCAAGAATTCCGTACGCTTTACCACGTCATCAGCTCCGTAATTTGCGAGAAATCTGTACAGATGCCACGTCAGCCTGTCAGCGCCGAAAAACCCGGAGATCCGTATTGTGGCCACGTCAGCTTGCCACGTGTCATCCCGGCGTCTGCTGCCATGCCACATCACCAATTTGTGACATCGCCCCTGCTCACCGGCTCATCAGCACAAAGTGAGCCACAGAGAGCCCAAGTGACTTTTTTTAAGGCCCTTGGCCTTGGGGAAAAGTAGTACATGAAAAGCCTTCAACTCAAAAGCATTGGGCTCCCAAAAGCAACCAGCGCAAAAAGTAGAATTCCGTATGGCCCGCCACAACATCAGAGTCAGCACGATATGCGGAAAATCCGTACGGACAGCTGTGTCAACAACTTAGCGTGGATTGCGGAAATTCCATACAGCAGCAGTCCGCAAGCTCTTTTTAATTCCGAGTGTCCCCCAAGGCCCTATCGGGAGGTGCCCATAAGTTGGGACACTCATTAGCATGCCATGTCATCAATTTGTGACAAAGCCCCCTCTTGAAAGAGTTATAATCGCCCTTGATTACGCTTGCAAAACAGACAGAGGCCATAAACCAACTCAGTAGACACTGACTCTAAGTACCGACGCACTAGACCAACACAAATCTAGCACTTGCAGAAAGACGACTCAATCAGTGCACATTTCACATCATATCAATCACATAAAAATTGATTTTAGATCTAAGACCATGATTCCTGGCAGCGTATTTAGCAATCCCATTTAGATCCATCTCGGACCTCACCAGTTCGGATTAGCTAACTCTTACTGCGATCATGTCATTCTCAAGACAGAAATGTTGCAATCATTTCGCCTTTCAATCCTGCACTCAAACAAATCACACGAGAGAGTACACATCAATCAAATTCAAGTTTAGTAATTCCCAGTTTCAATATTCGAAACGTCATACAACAAAATACTGTCAGCACAACAATATCCTTGAAATCCAAAGGGAATTCGGTGACTTTATTCCATCAAGGTAACCTGTGACAAAGGAGCGGAGTGACTTCCCTCTCGTGCATTCCCGTCTGCACCTGATTCAACCCTGCTGATCCGCGGGATCCTTCGGAATAGACGCAACTAAGCCGAAAGTCTCAAAGTAAAGTTCCAAAATCTGAGGAGTATCTGCTAGGTCCTCCTTCTCCATCCACTTCGCATCCAATGCCGGATAGTAAGAACTGCCGAATCACTTTACCTTTCACTTTTCTTTCCTTATGTGCCAGAATCTATTATGGAACGAGTATCTCCTCACTCTCTTCCACTTCGGGTTGCTCATCAAGCTCCCCATCATCTGGCACCTCACCCTTAAAAAATTTCAAAAGACTCACATGAAACGCATTGTGAATCTTCCAAGTGTCTGGCAACTTGAGTCTAAAGGATACATCATTTATCTTTTCTTGAATCTGGAAAGGCCATAATACTTCATGCTAAGCTTTGGAAAAAGCCTCTCCTTTCCCTTTTGTTTCCTTAGGCATGCCTTCTCACTCAAAACATAAGAGCACCCAATTATCTTCCTTCAACTTCAAGTCGCATCTATGTCGATGTGCTACCTTCTTGTGCCGTGCTTGAGACTTCTCTAGAGCTTCACGAACCTTGGCAAGCACATTCGATTACCTTAAATGTCGCCTTCCCCGTCGAAGAGTGAACCGTGTTATTGTAGGCAAATTCCACCAAAGACAAATATTTTTCGCATTGAGTCTTCTGATCTGAGATGTAAGACTTCAATAAATCCAAAACCACCGAATTGTCTATCTCAAATTGCCCATCTGTCTACGGGTGGAATGATGATGAGAACTGCAACCGTGTGCCAATGTCCTCCCAAATGGCCCTCCAAAACGAACTCGTGAACCGGGGATCTCTGTCGGAGACTATGGTCTCAAGCATGCCATGTAACCAAAAAATATGAGCAATAAACAATCTCACTAAAAGATCAGGTTTGACTGTTTTCTTTACTGGAATGAAGTGAGCTTGCTTGCTAAATCTGTCAATGACAGTCCAAATGCCATCCTGCCCACTTTCAGTCTTGGAGGAGATCAAAAATGAAATCCATAGCAATGCTTTCCCAGGGCCGGGTGGGAATGGGTAAAGGTTGTAGTAGTCCCTGTGCCTTATGCCTGTCAAACTTGACCTTTTGGCATACTAAACAACTGCGAACAAAATCATCCACATCCTTTTTAAGCCTCGGCCAATAGAAGTAACGCTCCACCCTTCAGGTGGTATCTATGTCACGGTGGCCTATAAAAAGTGGGCAATGGCACTCTGTCAAGACCTTTTCCCTCAAAAGTTGTGTAACACATAACATCGTTTTCCGCCTCAAATAGCCGTCCCGTAAGGAATAGCCTGAAACTGTCTCCCCATTCTACATCCGAGTAAAAATGTCAGCAAAGTCAGGATTTGTGGCGTACTGGTCAACCATATCCTCAAAGCTTCTGTGATGAATCGCGGAAATAGCCAGAACCAAGCTTCCGAGACAATGCATCTGCCACTAAATTCTTATGTCCCTAAACATGGACAATCTGGAAGTGAAACTGTGACAGGATGTTAGCCCACCATCGCATCTACTTTTTCGAAAGCTGCTTTTGTGACAAAAAGTAGCGCAAACTCTGGTGATCTGTTAAGACTGTGAAATCGGCTCCGAGTAAATAATGCCGCCACTGTGTAAGAGCATGGATTACTCCTAATAACTCTTTCTCATATATCTGCTACCAACTCTTGCTGTGGAAATATCTTACTTTCGTCAACAATGACGTGGCCTTCTTGCATCAAAACTGCTCTGAGACTGCGACCACAAGCATCACAATAAACTTTGAATGGACTTTGCGAGTCTGGCAAGCCAACATTGGTCCGGTAGTCAATTTTTCTTTGAGCGTCTGAAAAGCAATCACCTCTGTCTGTCCCCACATGAAAGGGACTCCTTTTTGAGTCAGCTATCTTTGCAAACTTCCGAATGAACCGCCGATAATACGAGCACAAGCCCAAAAAGCTTCAAACTTGGTGAACACTCTTTAGGTCAAGCCAATTGCAAATTTTGATTTTGGTCGGGTCCATTTGCACTCCTTCTGTTGAGACGATGTGCCCCAAGAAATGTATCTCCGCTAAGAACAACTCGCTCTTTTTGGCATTGGTAACCAATCTATGCTTACACAATGCCTGAAAGACCTATAGCACATGATGTATGTGTTCTTCGTGTCGAATTATCATTAGTTGAATTTTGTCCGGTCCTTGGTGTCGAAACTTGATCAGTGGGGTAAGTTAGGTTACGCGAATGCATAGCAAATCCCCGATTAGCATGTCTCATCAATTGTTGTACGGATTCGGACTTCTGCTCAAGGCAGTAATCTCGGATCTCATTGGGAAGTCGCTCGATTTGTTGCTTAAAAGTGACCTTCTTGATAGAAGAGGCCGGTAGAAAAGCATCCCAAAACCTCTCACAATAAGCATCCAAAGTGTCAGCCTTGGTCATCCGGAGATGGTTCCAAGCGGTCATCACATCTCGTTCGTACTCCTGAGTCAGCCAAGAAGAAATAAAGAGCCTTTTGAATTTTAACCACTTGGTAGGGGGTTCTTTCCGTAAAAGAAGAATGGACCACACGTCCATGCATTTCCTTTTTAGAATGATGCTACGCTCCTGATTTTGAAGTGCTTTGAGTAGCGACCTCCAGAGAATGCTAATCCTTTGATTGTCCATTTTCCTTAAATTCCTTGGTCTTTTTGCACTTGTCCTCAAGAAAATCATATTGATTGGCTCTGTAAAAGTGTTTCTTCTTTGAATAGAACAAGTGATATCGGAGTCCGAACTCTCAGAGAAGGATGAAGCCTTAGTAGAACTGTCGGAAACGGATCGGGATCTGCTCTTCTTTGCCTTCTTCTTGTTCTTTCCAAAACTTTGATAATCGGACGAGGAAGAGCTATCCGAACTATCAAGGGAAGAATTGGACAATCCTTCGAAGCGTACATGCTTCTTCTGTTTTTGTGCACTTGCAAAAGAAGATTGACGACCCAAATAACCGGGATAGTCAGTCCCCTTGTTGCATTTCTTCAATTGTTTCTTTGCCCCCAGAAGTTGGTTGACTCGCCTTTCGACCAAGTTCTTCTTCAGTAAACATCCTTGGAGTAGGAGGTTTCTTGAGGTCTGATTTTATTGGTGAGTCAATGGCTTTTTGCCACTGTGTATGCACTTCATCAATCGGGTGTCGGGTCAAAAAATTTGCGTATTGTGGATTATTTGCAAACTAGAGCATTTGCTTTGCGCATTCATCAACCCGTTGTTGACGTTGCATCTCCATTAGTTGATATTGCGTAGGCCGAGGTTCGTGATCTGCTAATCCATTCGAATTTTCGATGCTGCCTTCCGTTCCCGAAGTGTCAAGAGGGTTCGTCTGATTCTTGCGGAATTCGTTGTTTGAATCCATGTGTGTCACGAGAAAAGGGATCGGATTTCTCGGTAGAAGAGAAATTGACTGAGCTCTAATACCATTGTAACAAACTTGGTCACCCCAAGTCTAGAATCTGGCACAACACACAAGAGAGAATCACCTTAAACACTTCTGTCACGTGACACATCCAACCCTATGTGTCCGTGGACAAGCTACAGCATGACCAAGGTTTAGTTCAGTCAAGTCAGTCTAGAATAGGAAGTGATTTGGCACTTTTGTGAGTCTGTTCGCAGACCGTGCATGTCCAGACGCTTAGATTAGATGCATATCCTCTGGTTGCACATGGCATGACCATCAGATTTCCATCAAAACCCATCAGGAGCATTTTTACAGTGCATAGAACTATTTTTCCTATTTTTTGACATTTTTCACTTATTATTTTTAAGTGACTTTTGTTGGGAACTAGGTAGGGCAAATTTCATAAGTTTGTATATAAGAAACCTAGCGCTAGCACTTTCTGGCAGAAGAGGCAACAGGAGCACTTGCTCAACAGGCAACTTCTCAGCAGAACCCCCAAGAACCCTAGCGTTTTTGGACAAAACCTCAGATCAGCCAGCGTTTTTGCTTTGACAACAGCCTGGCGATAGCAAGAAGCAGCAGACTCCCCAGCGTTAGCAGATTCTCCATAGCCAGACCATTTTCAATCCTAGCGTTTTTGCATCTGCAAGACACTTTAGCGGTTTTGCACATCTTCGCGACGGAATCCCCACAAGCATCAGCGTTTTCAGTTTTCAGCAGTCAAACTCCACAGTAGAACCCCCCAACCTCGCAGATCTCACCTTCGCGCAGTAGTTCCTCGCCGCACGGTCAGATTCCGCAAGGTTTACAGATTCAGCCCGGGAAACGCAGATTTCAGCATCTGCGTTTTCAGCGCATCGTCGTCATCGCGTCGTCACCGACATAGAGTCAGAATTCAAGAGATAAAGATTTGCAGATTTCCCCTTAGCATTTTCAGATTTCAGCCCGTCTCCTCATCGTCATCGACATCGTCGGCAAGTCCAAGCATTGTAGAGATATGTGCAATCATAAGTAGACCACTCTCGCCATAGAGAGTGGGGCCTTCGGAGGAAGGTTTTACAACATCCTTGGTATCGTATTCTCTTCTCTCTCTATCTCTCAGTCTCAGCACCCTCATTCACAGTGTTCACCACTTTGTTTGTGTCCATTGCACTCTCTCACTAAAGGAAACGAAGGCTCTCCCTTCCGTAAGAAAAAGGAACCTTGAGCACAGTTCGGAGCACTCAACTTGAGCAAAGTTCAACATTCACTTCGGCTGCACCTTACATTGGTATCAGAGCTTTGGCAGTGTTCTGTATCACTCAAGGAAAGAACCACAAGAACCACATAATTTTTTTTGCTTGTTGCGGTCGCACGTAACCCAAGATCTCTTGGGCGTGTAGATTCCTAATCGTGTTTTTGAAGAGTGACAGGAATCCCAAGAAAGAAGGGCTTATCCAGCCTCCCCTTGTGCCTCTTTTCACTCATTGAGAGCGGACCGTGCACTTAGCGGCCGGCCAATCGACGTGAGGTGGGAAAAAGCAACCGTGGTGTGAGCGCAAGGCCGCTAGGGGGTACGCCCGCGGGAAAGATCCTTCTCGAACACATATTGCAAGCTAAAGAAGAACCTCAGGAACTCAAGAACCCCAAGAACCCCAAGAACCAAGACCCCCAAGAACCCAAGACCACAAGAATCCACGACTTCAGTGGATGGTCATCACTCGAAGCGGAATGGATACTTCGCTTGGAGGTGATGAGCATGAGAGAGGCGAAGAAGAGTTTTCCCCACCAAGAGGTTTTTCCGACCCTCCCCCTTCCCCATCTATGCCAAGGATTGCACTAACTCCTATGGAGGCTTTGGAGCAAATGTTTATGGACAGGAAGTTGGAACGCAAAGCAAGGAAGTTAGAACACGAGTATAATGATTTGCATGATCAAGATGTGATTACTCACAAGCAGGATAATTTGTATGACCACGATGTGATTGTTCACAAGAATGATGGGTTGGTTGATATTGTTTCTAGTGAAGCTAACCTCATTGCAGATTCGATCAATCAAGAAGAACCGATCTTGGCTCTCGAACCTAGGTCCAAAGAACCCCCTCAGGAAGAACCGATCTTGGCTTTCGAGAGGTCCACAGAACCCCCACAGGAAGTATTATGTGTTCAAGTGATTAGTCAACACGCATTGTACAAGTGTTTCATTCGTGATCGTTTCTTGTATTTTAGTCAGCGTCATTATGTGATCCCTTTTCATAGGCATGACATATTGTACGTTGAGCACGATTCACTCATGGATGAGCACGGATGTATGCGGATGATTCATGAAAAGATGAAATGTTTGCATTCAAGGAATTCACATTCCATGTCTCTTCCTCGGCATGACACAGTTATAGAAAGAGCACAAGAAAGATTGAGCATCAAGCATAGGCATTTCCATTGAGTTTTGCCACAGTTGCTTGATTTAGATCAGATAGTCAAGATTCGACCCCATTATTTGCGTGTGTTTGATGAACGGTTTGGCACTCCGTCTCTATATTCATCTCCATTGCATGCATAGTCTTTAAGGAACAATAAAAGTTTTCCACACACTTTACATGGAATGGGTATGTTCATGTTTTTGTGTTGAAAGTGGTTTCAGGAATTTTTAGCCTCGGAGATTCTTAAAGAAGGTAGACACATGACTATCGACGAAGTTGAAGCATCAAAGGAGCCATAGAAGACTTTGTGTCGCTTTCGGCGCGGCTCAAAGAAGCAAGCGTTACAGACTTTTATGAAGTTCAGGTATCGCATGACCTACGCATCAGAGTGGGCCGCACGACGAGTCCTTTCCAGGATTCCAGACCCTTTTGGTGATCCCCCTCATACAGTTCGGTACCAGTACCTCACTTTGAAAAGGAGGGGATGTCACGTGACACATCCAACCCTATGTGTCCGTGGACAAGCTATAGCATAACCGAGGTTTAGTTCAGTCAAGTAAGTCTAGAATAGGAAGTGATATGGCAGTTCTGTGAGTCTGTTCGCAGACCGTGCATGTCCAAACGCTTAGATTAGATGCATATCCTCTGGTTGCAAACGGCATGACCATCAGATTTCCATCAAAACCCATCAAGAGCATTTTTACAGTGCATAGACCTATTTTCCCTATTTTTGACATTTTTCACTTATTATTTTTAAGTGACTTTTATTGGGAACTAGGTAGGGCAAATTTCATAAGTTTGTATATAAGAAACCTAGCGCTAGCACTTTCTAGCAGAACAGGCAACAAGAGCACTCGCTCAACAGGCAACTTCTCAGCAGAACCCCCAAGAACCCTAGCGTTTTTGCTCCCTCGTAGATGGGCTAGCATTTTTGGCAAAACCTCAGATCAGCCAGCGTTTTTGCTTTGACAACAACCTGGCGACAACAAGAAGCAGCAGACTCCCCAGCGTTAGCAGATTCTCCACAGCAAGACCATTTTCAACCCTAGCGTTTTTGCAGATCTTCGCGATGGAATCCCCACAAGCATCAACGTTTTCGCAGTTAGACTCCACAGTAGAACCTCCGAACCTCGCAGATCTCACCTTCCCGCAGCAGTTCCTCGCCACACGATCAGATTCCGCAAGGTTTATAGATTCAGCCCGAAAAACGCATATTTCAGCATCTGCGTTTTCAACGCGTCGTCGTTGCATCGTCGTCATTGCCGATATAGAGTCAGAATTCAACAGATAAAGATTTGCAGATTTTAGCCCTTAGCATTTTCAGATTTCAGCCCGTCTCGTCGTCGTCCTCATCGTCGTCGACATCGTTGGCAAGTCCAAGCATTGTAGAGATTTGTGCAATCATAAGTAGACCGCTCTCGCCATAGAGAGTGGGACCTTCGGAGGAGTGTTTTACAACATCCCTGGTATCGTATTCTCTTCTCTCTCTATCTCTCAGTCTCAGCGCCATTCACAGTGTTCACCACTTTGTTTGTGTCCATTGCACTCTCTCCCTAAAGGAACCGAAGGCTCTCCCTTCCGTAAGAAAAAGGAACCTTGAGCACAGTTCGGAGCACCCATCTTGAGCAAAGTTCAACATTCACTTCCGCTACACCTTACAACTTCACACTTAAATCACAGTTCAATTGAGTCGACACGGCCCGGTGTAGTTTTGCACCGAGAGAGATTGGCCCCAAAGATGTCAGCCCCTTTCGATATTTATTTTTGTATTAATAATTGAGCAAAGTACAGTTGCCTTTGCTCACGCTCATCAACACAAAGTGAGCCAAAGAGAGCCCAAGGGACTTTTTTTAAGGCCCTTGGCCTTGGAGAAAAGCAGTACATGAAAAGCCTTCAACTCAAAAGCACTCAAAGCGCGAAGCAGAAGGTACCGGTAGGTGCGCCTCGCGATGTAGTGCAGGATTGGGGCAAGAAGCAGGAGGCGGAGTGCAACAGAGAGGAAGCACTAGGGATCGAAGCAGAGAGAGAGAGAGAGAGAGAGAGAGAGAGAGCTCACGTTTTTTGGAAAAACTCAATAAGAGAGTTTTGGGTTTTACCACTTTTATTATAAGTGACTTTAAAAAAAAGTGTCCAGGTTCAATGTGAACCTACATTGAACCTGGACAAAGTATAAAAATGTACAAAAAGGGGTTATTTAGGCCTTTAACCCAACAACCTCCCAGTTAAAGACATAAATGACGCCTTTAAGTTAACCAACTCCCACCAGTTGTATGCAATGCTCATGTTGAGCCTTAGCAAGACTCTTGGTGAGAACATCTACAGAGTTATCCTGTGTATGGATCTTAGTCAAGGTGACTAGACCATCCTCCAATACCTGTCGTATGAAGTGGTACCGCACATCTATGTGTTTGGTACGGGCATGAAACATGGCATTTTTTGCTAAATAGACAGCACTTTGGCTATCACAACCGAACACGGGTGTATGAGTAAGCATGCCAAGTTCTTTTGCAAATTTGTCCAACCAAATGGCCTCCTTTGAAGCCTCTGTGGCTGAAATATATTCAGTCTCAATAGTACTCGATGCCACAATTTTCTGCAACCTAGAACACCAAGAGACTGCACCACCAACAATGGCAAACACATATCCACTGGTAGATTTCTGGTATCCATGTCACCTGCCATGTCTGCATCACAATATCCCTGCAACTTTAAGTCACTTTTTCCATAACAAATACACTTTGATTGTATACCTTTCAAATATCTCAAAATGTATTTGACAACTTCCCAATGCGCTTTGCCAGGATTCGACATGTATTGACTAACAACTCCCACTGCATAAGCAATGTCGGGACGAGTGGCAACCATAGCATACATAAGAGAACCACAAGTTGATGCATATGGGATTCCCTTCATTGCTTTCAATGCCACCTCATCCTTTGGGCAATCTGCTTTGCTAAGCATAGTGTATGGAGGTAAAGGTACCCCAAGAGGCTTAGCATCAGCCATATTAAATACGTCATGTACTTATCTTTCTTGAGATAAAAACAACAATTTCAGCTTTCTATCTCTTTTAATACGCATGCCCAAAATATGCTCTACATCACCCACATCCTTCATAGCAAATGCTGAATTTAGCTTACGTTTCAGAGCATCAAGACTAGTCTTATGTTTCCCGGCAAGCACCATGTCATCAACATAGAGAACAAGTATGATGAAACTACCATCTTCATCCCTTTTTGCATACAAACAATGATCTGCATGGCTGCGTTTAAAGCCTTGAGACAACATAAAAGTATCAAAACTTCTTATACCACTGTTGTGATGATTGTCTCAAACCATACAGAGCCCTTTTCGGTTTGCATACAAGTTCTCGCGTGTGGGAACCTTCAGGTTGTTTCATGTATATGTCCTCTTCAATGTCACCATGCAAAAACGTTGTCTTTACATCCATTTGATTCAATTCCAAATCAAGCACCGCAACAAGAGCAAAAAGGACACGTAAAGTTGTAAGCTTTACAACAGGGGGAAAGATTTCTTGAAAATCAATTTCTTCTTTCTGTGCATATCCTTTTGCAACCAATCTTGCCTTGTACTTGGGTTTTTCATCCACAATCTTAATCTTGTACACCCATTTGTTAAGAAGAGCCTTTCTCCCTTTAGGCAATGGCACAAGATCCCAAGTATCATTTGCATACAAGGATTTCATTTCCTCTTGCATTGCAAGCTCCCACTTATTGCTTGACTCACATGATTTGGCCTCTTTATATGTAAGAGGTTCACCCTCATCTGTCAACATTACACGATCCAAAGAGGGGTTAGATCTTTGCGGTTGTCTTCTCAAACGAGTTGACTTGCGTACCCAATGATCTACATTCTCGGGCAACGGTTCTAGATCATAAGGCAACTAATTTTCAGCTCTACCATGCTGCTGAAAATCATTTTCAGCCAATTCAGGTGGCTGTCCATCCTCAGTAAGAGCATCAATATCATATCCTACCTCTTCTGGCTTAAGGTTACCCGGCTAATTATCAATTTCAGCTTGCGGTAATGTATCATGAGGCTCTTTTTCAACATCAATGGGTGGCACGGAAGGCTGAAATCTAACTGTTTTCTTGTCAGCATCAGATTTTGTAGCATTCTTAAGCAATTTTGCCTCATTGAACACTATATCTCGGTTGCGTATTACCTTTCTAAACTGTGATAACCACACTCTAAGCCCATTTTACCTCTTTCCCATAACCTAGGAAGACTCCTTTAATGGACCTCATATCAAGCTTTGTTCTCAAGTCGTTGCGTACATGAATAAAAGCTTCGCAGCCAAATACTCTCAAATGATCATAAGAGACAGGTTTGCCAGACCAAACCTCCTCTGGAATGTCATTTTTCAGCGTACTATTAGGAGAGCGATTGCAAATATGAACTGCAGTTTTCAATGCCTCCCCCCAAAACTCTTGGGAAAGATTAGCGGTGGACAACATGCAACGCACTCTCTCACATAAAGTACAATTATACCTCTCAACCACGCCATTAGAAGATAGATTATAAGGGGTTGTTAACTTCCTTTTAATCCCATTTTCATCACAAATGCACCCATCCTTTCCTAGTACAGTCATCAATGAATGTAACAAAATATAATGCACCACCAACAGACTTAACATGCATAGCGCATACATCGGAGTGAATAAGATCAAGAGGATTAGCTTTGTGAGAGACACCAGAGTAATAAGAAGATTTCTTTTGCTTTCCATGAAGACAATCGTTACAAAAATCGAAGTTTTTGCCTTTTACATCAACCCTCTTCAACGAGGAAAGCGCATCAATACCCCTTTGACTCATATGGCCAAGTCTCTTATGCCACAATTCCGTGTGTGAAGCAACTTCAGCAACAACAAGAAACTTGCCAGGCAAAGCTTTGCATCGAAAATAGTACAAAGTACCTCTTTTAGACCCTTTTGCAACAAGCATAGAGAACTTAAGCAGCTTCCATGAACCCCATCAAAGATGGTAGTAAAACCATGTGCATCTAACTGGCCAACAGATAGCAAACTTTTCTTAATGCCTGGTATAAACCTGACATCATTCAACACAAGCTTTTGACCATTGTTAAGAGCCAAACGCATCGTACCCATTCTTTCAATATTGCAAGCAAAATTATCACCAAGGTACACCTTGCCATAATTGCCTGTAGCATATGTAGCAAAACACCCAAAGATGGAGTCACATGGAATGAAGCACGAGAATCCACTATCCATGATTGGATAGGCCATCATTAGCACTCAGCAATGCATCAATGACATCTTTCTTCGAGATAAGTATGTCTTCTGCATTAGCTATCACCAATTCTGAGGGGCATGAAGCAGCAACCAAAATTTCCTCAACGTCTGACAACTCCTCAATGGCCACACTAGAGGATACATTTACATTCTCAACATCCCTGGAGAAATCACCTGCTGATTTTTCTCATTTTTTTCTTCTTCTTATCTTGCATTTCCTTCTTCCTTTCCTGCTCTTTCTTGAAATACCTGCAATCGGGTTTCTTGTGACTCTTTCTACCACATTGATAACAAGTGACATCCTTATCCTTTGTTTTGCCCTTACTTCTATTTTGAGTCCTGTTGCCAGCATCACGCCTTTGATTTCTACCTCTTGCAGTGTAGGCAGAACTGCCACCTTCCCCACTAGACTTGCATTTAATCTCTTCATTGAGAATAGACCCTCTCACATCGTCATACGTGAGGGTGGGACTGTTGCTCAAGGAGACAACCAATGTTTCCTAAGTATCTGGCAATGTCATAAGCAAGAAAATAGCTTTCAACTTATCATCGAATTGTTGAAACCCACTGTCCTATAACTGACTCAACACACCTATAAAAGCACTCAAATGCTCAAAAGCTGACTTCGAGTCATCAAGCTGTATATTCACCAACTTTCGCATTAAATGCACCTGGTTCACAGGCGTGGTGTTCTCAAATTGGACTTTAGCTTTTGCCATATTGCATAAGCAGAGCCCAAACGCTTGATGTCCGTTAAAATGTCATTATTGACGGCCATTTTGATGTAAGCCATAGCCTTCTTATTCAACCTAGCCTACTCTTCGTCAGACAAACCTTGCGACTTATTCTCTTCCAATGCATCTTTACAATCCTTTAAGAAAAGGATACCTTGCATACATTCTTGCCAGAGGTCGAAGCCTTGACCATCGAACCGTTTGATTTCCATCAAACTTTTAGTGTCAGATGCGGAAGAGAAAGAAGCCATTTTAATTCAACCACAAGTGTGTATACAAGAGAGATGCAATAGGCTGAAAATTTCAACAAATAGGAGCAACCACAAGACTTTGCATACAATAGACCACAATTTCTTTACATGAAATTGTCCAAATCTGAAATTTCAACTGAAATGTGCAATTTCAAGCACCTGTACTCAGCTTTTCACTCAATTTGTCGCAACAAACATCAATACATGTGATCCCACAACTTTGGTACACCTGGGTATTGCTGTTTTGACCTGTTATAACCTGTAAATCACTTGCTTTGACCTAAAAATAGCCTGTTTTGGGCTGTTTCGACAATTTTGGTAACCTTTTTAACCCCGAAAGCAAGAGGCTTCGCGATGGAAGCGAAATTGATCGCGTGAGAGCAATTTTAACTCGCTGTCCAGCAGACTACGCAGGGCTGTTTTGAAACCCTAGGGCTCTAATACCAATTGCAAGCGCGAAGCAGAAGTTACTGATAGGTGCGCGTCGCGATGTAGTGCAAGATTGGGACAAGAAGCAGGAGACGGAGTGTAACAGAGAGGAAGCGCTAAGGATCGAAGCAGGGAGAAAGAGAGCTCTCAGGTTTTTGGGGAGAACTCAATAAGTGAGTTTTGGGTTTTCCCACTTTTATTATAAGTGATTTTAAAAAAATTTGTCCAAGTTTACAAGAGAAGGACTAAGAAAATGCTACCCTTAAAAAGAATTGTAGGAAGTTTGAAAAGATAGTTGTAAGCCCTTCCCGTTTTTGTGGAAAGAAAAGGGCAGTTTCTTTTAGGCTTTCAAAATGAAAAGTAGAGTCACCCTTCAAATTTAAGGGCTGCAGCCATAATGGGGGTCTTCTTTTTTTGTTTGAGGGAAGGCCGGAGTGTGGGGGGAGAAGAGAGATAGAGAAAGAGAACCTGTAGCCATTCATTGTTAATAGCATCCATACTGCGCGTGCCAGTTTCAACCTTCTTGGTCCTCCTAGTTTTCTGTGCAAAGGAAATTGATGTTGCTAAGCAATACTGAAGAAGGCGTTTGAAGTTTAACTCAAAGACAATTAACAATTGAGCAATTTCACATTCAATTCCGAAGGTGCTAAAAAATATTACCTTTGAGATTTTTTGAAATTGACCATACACCCACATGCCCAACAGGCCTAGCATTCCCAAACCCAAAGTTACAAGGAAAAGGGTCTCCCCACTGAGGAACCCACTGGGCTCAGTCACATCAATGGTTCCATTGTAAAAGACTGATTGGTGAAGAGTACCGTCCACCTCATAAAATATGCTTGCAACTAATGCAAAACTTCCAGGCTGCATGAACAAAAGGTATCACTGTGTAGAGTCAACACCATCACTTATCTTGTTATCAACCTACTAGTTCATAATTCAATTGCACAGACTTTTTTCCAACATTGACGCCATGGACACAGGCTAACTATTAAACTAAAATGCTTACCACAGGCAGCATGTAGCAAAGCAGCAGACACAATAACAGGGAAAGAGAGGAGGAATTAACTTACTACTGACTCTTGAAGCTCTTTACACACTGTCTAGACTCTACACAAATGTACATGCATTGATGCACAGTAGCATACAAAGATATTGGGGAAAACAATGAGGCAAAGAGGGTTGAGAAAGAGAGAGAGAGAGAGAGAGAGAGAGAGAGAGAGAGAGAGAGAGAGAGAGAGAGAGAACCTGGAGGAACTTGCTCACAATGAAGGTATAGGGAAAAGAAGCCTGAATAGATGGTGGAACAACAGAGTTCCTGAATTCCTGAAGCACAAGCACATTGTAAATCAGAACCTGCAAGAAATCCAAGATAGTCTCTTGCCAGAAATAAGCTATTAGGAAGAGAGTCATCCAACCACAGCTGTGAAATTCTGGATTCGATATCTTTGATCGTAAGCCAGATGCAAACTTGCCAAGATGGAGTTCACCTTCAGAGGCAGGTCACCTATTTGGCACACACAATTATACGTTGAACAGCTCATACATTGAATAAAGCTCAAGAACCAAGACAGTAAGGCAAACCATGATTGGAGATTCCCACAACGATTTCAGCCTCTTCTCCAGCAGGAACCGCTGTAAAAGAGATAAGACGTGGGAATGTGAATGCAACCCACAAGACTTTCTACACATTAAAAAAACTCACATTTGTCAGCATTTCCTGGGAAAAAAAAGACCGTGTCCACCCCTGCTGCTGGCACAAGCTCAGCATCTGAAAATTCTTGACCAGGATCTGCAATAACTGCACCACCGATATCACCAGCAACATCATCATCCACCTCTTGAGCATCTGGGTCACCTGAGATTGTGGATGTGTAAGGTCCTCAATGATCAGTAAGGCATAGGCTAATTCAATCGTCGGAACAAAATGTTCTTGATGGATAGATATGACCAGAGTGTCTAACTATGATGTATTGTGGAAGTCCTAGCATTAGTATAGAGCAAGAGCCCCATTCAGAAATCAAAATTCCCACTCAAAGCATCTTACGCTTGACCAGAAATACGACGATCAAGGTTATCTATACAATTTCTTGCTGACAAAGCACAAAGACTTGTTACCAAAAAATGTGGTCTCCATACCAAGCTCTTTTGCTTGCAAATGGACCTCATACACATGCAGCTGCGTGTAACTTGACACGAGCTGGAAAGCAGCCATTCTAGATCAAAGAAGAAGTAACAACAATCCAAGGCATGTGCACTTGCAAGGCGAGATCCAATCAGAGTATAAAAGGAGAAGAAGGGAATCCATGTACAACATACCTTGTTTAGCAAGAGCGCTGATGGAAAAAAAGGGCGTGCAGAGCAGAAGCCAGCTCAAGAAAAGAAGCAGGAAGCTCCTTGATCGCAAAGTTGCCATGATGGGTCTGATTACAGGGAACCAGGGGTCATAGGCCAAGAGATAATTAAACACGGCGCATTACAGCTTTTGGACTCGTTGTGGGTCAAAAGATAAACTTGTAAACTTGAGGAAATGGTGTAGGGAATGGTCCCTATAATACTCTATAATACTGAGACCCCATGGCGACCCGCGAAGGCGGGGAGCCATTGGCCGGAGCAGTATTGCAGGGACCATTCCTCCGCGGGGAGCCATTGGCGGGAGTAGTATTGCAGGGAATGGTCACTCAGGGACTTCCATGCCTTCACATTCGAGAGGAGGGGGCCCAACAAACTTCACTAAAAACAGGTTGCATCGATAACGAGCCATTACATAGACATTATGAGTGTTGAGCTGGCATCGTTCTTACCGTTGAGTTGGCGCACCTTTAGAGGAGCTAGGACGACTTTTGCAATTTCTTCCAATTGCTGGCGTGGCTGGCATCCGTCGGCTGTAGAAAACTTTCTACGCCAGACGCTGAACCAGATGGATGGCACGATAGAGCATTCCAGTTGTTGATGTGCGACAATTTCATTGGCTATAGTAGCCCGTTGTTCTGTGTGTTGAGCTGCGTAAAGTACATTGGCGTGCAAACGGTACCTGGGCTCTGACGAATCTGCATGCTGAGTTGGTGAGCATTTGACGGCTGCTCAACATGATTCTACAGAAGAAACAAAAGGAGATGGAGGGCCAGGATGCTCAACCCCCTGACTCCCGACTGTGAAGGGCATTAGAAGAGGTGTACACGGCGCAATTGCCTTTCTAAAGTGCCAATCTCTTGGCAACACTTGATGTTAAGGGAGAGACAAAGTCTGATTGTTAGGAGAGAATCTGGGCCTATTGTTTGCATTTTGGAACAAAGTTCGATGTGGATGTTTTGGAGACAAAGGAACTTTCAGTGTATAAAGGGCTTATCAGACACTTGTTTGAGAGAGTTTTGATGATGTTTTCTTTCAGCATGAACAACTTTGCCTTAGCCAGATCAAATGGACGGGAGATTTTACACATGAGTGGATGTGTGATATGTTCAACTTTGCACTTCAACATGGTATGCCTTATGACTGGAGTACTATTTGGGTTAAGCCTTTGCATAAAGGAGGGGATGTAAAGAATGTAAACAACTATCGGACTATAACGATTGGGTCTTTTATCGCAAAGTTGTTCGGGTGCATAATGGAGATGAAATTGAGTGATTGGGCTGAAGAGAATGACAAGCGTGCAAAAGGACAAGCGGGTTTTTGTTGATGCCATAACACCATTGATCACCTTGTCACTCTTCGTGTTCTCATGGAGGAAAGTCGGTTGAAAGACAAGCGTTTGTATTGTTGTTTTATGGACTTTAAGAAAGCCTTTAATATGATTCCATGTAACAATTTGTGGAGAAGGATGGAAGAACTCCAAGTGCCAAGTGAGTTTATGCTTGCGGTTTCTCGAATCTATGAGAAGGTGATTTGTCAATTGCGCATGGGAAGAGGAATTTCAGAAATTTTTGTAAGCACTATTGGGGTTAAACAAGGATGTTTGTTGTCACCAACTCTCTTTGATCTATGCATCGATCAATTGGAACAAATGGTACTCGACTTTATGCAAGAAGAAGGCATTGAAGAGGTCACTATTTGCAATGCGGTAATCATGCTTTTGTTGTATGCGGATGATTTAGTGCTTCTAGCACACACTTTAGAAGATGCACAAAAGCTTATGGTTGTCCCTGAGAACTTTGCTTGCATAGTGGGTTGATTATGAATGAATCCAAAACAAAGGTTATGCTTGTGAAAACTAACCATAAGGAGAAGCCATGCATTGTGTACAACAATGAGACACTTGAAGTTGTTGAGAGCTTTTAGTACCTTGGCCTTGAGGTTCCATCCAATCACAAGTGGCATGAATGTGCTATGCGTCGTTTGGAAGTGGAAAAGAGAGCATATTATGCATTTGAGAACATGTGTATGCGGGAAACATCAAGTGTTGGGTTCTCAAAAGTACCTTTTTGATGCATTGGTAACACCAGTGTATGCAGGAAACGTCAAGTGTTGGGTTCTCAAGAAGTAACTTTTTGATGCATTGGTAACACCGGAGTTGAAGTGTGGGGCGGTAGCATCTCAAAGTCTACTTGGACTGAGAGTTTGAGAATGTCCGAAAGCGTTTTCTTACAAACTTTATCCAAGTTAAGACACACACACCATATATGCTCCTACTTCTTGAGTCAGGATCTCTTCCAATTGAAGTTATGGGCATGGAAAGGGTTGTGGAGTACATGATAAAGATGCGCCAAATCCCCTCACATCGACTTCCTACAATTGCATGGGAAGCAAGCAAAAAAGTTCAAAAGATGCATAAAAGCAAGATCTTGAGCATGGGATGGATGCAAGACATAAAGAAGTGGTTTGGGAGATGGGATGCATTACACTTGCTACATGATGCTTCAAGTGACTCCCAAGTGAATGAAGCTTTTCTACAATGCCAATGTATTACGGCTTGGGAGAAATCCGGTGGGTCACGCTTCATACATTACACCACCCATATTGCCCCCAACTACAAAACCATGTTCTGTGTTGAAAGAGGAAACCGTACTCACACTTACATGCTTAAGCATATTCCCTTGTTGGCGATACTCACTATCGGAGCCATTCGGCTTAGCTCCCATTTCCTTCGATGAGAGATAGGGCGTTGGGACAATGGAGAAGAGTCAAATCGATTGTGCACATTATGCTCACTGCAAGTTCGAGGGTCTGGGTACCAACACACACTACTAGAGCGCTCAGCTTTTGGTCACATCCAAACTTGCTTCTTTCACATTTTCAATCATGACTTAGACCTATACACTTTCCTCTTCCAGCCACAGTGTGGGCTCTCCATTGTTGTGACTCTCATCACCACAATTTTGGAGCGTCGAGAGTCACTCATCGGCCATACACATACTACATCATATGTAACTTTGGTCCCGTAGGTCATATTTGACCTCCGAGGACGATAATAAAATCTCTCTCTCTCTCTCTCTCTCTCTCTCTCTCTCTCTCTCTCTCTCTCGTTCTGCACACCTTCTCCAGCAGCCATGGATCCCCATAGGCATCATCCTCCCTAGCCGACACCAACACTTTGTTCTTCGGCCGCCATGCATGCTTGCTCACACTCAAGCTCCATGGCTACCCTTCTTTCTTCCATGGCGGCGTGTTGCATCTCTTGTTGTAGCATCATGTCCATCATCGACTTGACAAAAGCCTCCATAGGGTTTGGTGCAATCTGTGGCGTAGATGGGGATGGGGGAGGATTGGCGAACCATCCTCCTAGTGTAGAAACTTTGTCTTCCCCAACTCCACTCTCATCACCTTCATGCAAAGTATCCATTCCGCTTTGGGGGATGACAATGCACTGAGTTCTTGGGTACTTGGGGTTCTTGAGTTCTTGAGGGTCGTGAGATTCTTGAGTTTCTTGAGGTTCTTGTCTTGCAATTTGTGTGTAAGAAGGCTTTTCTCCTACCCAAGCTCAACTCCTTCTTGCGGGTACACCCCCTAACGGCCTTACGCTCACACCAAGGTTTCTTTTTCCCACCTCACGTCGATTGGCTTGCCGCTAAGTGCAAGGTCCGCTCTCAATGAGTGGGAAAGAGGAACGAGGGGAGGGTGGACAAGCCCTTCTTTCTTGGGTTACCTGTCACTCTTCAAAACATAGATTAGGGATCGACACGCCCAAGTGGTCTTGGGTTATGTAGTCACTTTAGTAAAATGACCCTTTAAGAGATGGTTCATATGCACTGCAACTTGGGTTCATGCAGTTGTTAAAAAATGCTCATACTAGGTGTGCAATCAAAGGGTATGCAGCTACTCGAAGTGCTTGGACATGCACGGCCTATGTAGAGGCTCACAAGGGTGCCATAACACTTCCTAGGCTTCCTAAACCCTAGAAGTAGGAACAACTTGTCCACATGCACATAGGGTTGAATGTGCACGTGACATTCACTTTGAGGACAATCCTAGTTTTTCTTCGTCTTTATCGAGTTCTAATGAGGATGAGAAAAGATGGTTGAACTGTTGAAGTGAAGAAACACATAAAGAATTTTGGTAACTTCTTCCAATTCTGGAGTTCAGATAGTGATACCCACACTTTTGGTGTCTTTTATGGCAAGAAGAAAAATCACCTTTTACGAGCTACGTGAAAGCACTAAGCACGATAGGTGTGCGTCGCGATGTAGTGCAGGATTGGGGCTAGAAGCATGAGGCACAGTGCAGCAGAGAAGAAGCGTTAGGGATCGAAGCAGATCCGTTGATTGCCCAGTCCCGAGAGGAGGTTTGCCTGCAGACAAGCTCATCACCCTATTCATTCTTTTCCGCTACACCTTTGACATGTCTCCTAACAACTTCCTTGAGCCCACAATCCATAACCTTGCTAGCTATGGACTCGTGAATCACCACCCACCATCCTATATAGAGGTTCTTCTGATATATAGCCCAACCTACAATCTCCACTTGCAATGTTGTCTCCCACAAATCCCATGTCCCGACACTATCTCTCTCTCTCTCTCTCTCTCTCTCTCTCTCTCTCTCTCTCTCTCTCTCTCTCTCTCTCTCTCTCCCCCCTTTCCCCTTTGTGGAAGAGATTTCATTAGAAAAAACTAGCATCCTTTATTTACACTATTTTTTTTAAATGGAACCTACTTCGGGTTCTTTTCCGTCTTAACAATTAATGTGTTTTCTTAGGTGCCACCATGTACACAGTTCATGGTAGCCCAAATGCATTCCAGATCATGAGGTTTATTTGTAGGTCTAATAAAGCCAACTAACATGCAACTGCCGATTGTTTTGAGCCACCTCAAATGGCACATGGAACATCATATTGATATGCGAGTTAGTATGTAATTATATGTAAGAATTGTATCCATGTATTCACTTGGCACTTGGAGTTCTTCCAGGAAGGCTCCAAAGATTCTTGCAAGGCACCATACCAAAAACTTATTGAAGTCCACAAAGCAACAATACGACACATTTTCCTTCCAATCAACTTTCATCCATGAGAACCTGAACAAATGGTAAAAAATGTTCCTCTTATGATAGCGATGTCTGCATCCACACTTAAGACCATTAAGGGACTTTTTCCTTGTTAGGAGGATAATTTTCCCCACGCTTGTGTATGCATCCATCATTCTAGGGATAGCCTTATCTTTGTTTTTGTGCACTCACTAATTCTACTTCTTGTGTTGTCTACCCTTGAGCTTCTCCTTCTTCTTCTTTGACAGCTTTATGTGCATCTCTGCAATCCTATTTCCACAAATCAATAACAAAGCAAAGGAGAGAAGGTGAAGACGGTCCCAGCAGGCGGGAATTGTCTCCTGGAAAGCCGAACAATGGATCAGCCACACATCAGTAATTACCACGGTAGTTACTACAATAACTTCTAGAAGGCTATAAATAGGTCCCATTACATTGTAATCGAGCTTCTTGCTACTTACTTCTTAGTTCTCTTGGCTTAGCTTCCAAGTATTTTTTGAGCTAAAATCTCTTCGCCTGTAACTTCACCTTGTAATCATTATTGCTGTTGTAATCATTTGAGCTTCAATCCGTTATACCTTGTACTAGTTGTTCCTGAACTATGAATCTTAAACTACAAACACTTTTCCAGTTGTCCAGTTTGTCTCTGATTTCAGTATACTATTTCAGTTTAGATAACTATTTCAGTTCAGTCTCTGGTATCTATTCCAATTTCATTGATTGAACGACTTACCAGTAGCTCTAAATTCTAACACTGGAATCACCTATCTGAAGAGATCAGCTCCAATTCCATCAGCATGCTCCTAGTACAGTTTCTCGGATTAAGGTGATGTTTGGTGAGCATGGATAGGGAAACATATCCTTAAGAAAAGCTCATGGAGCTTAGTATCGGTCTTTGTTCCCGATATTGGTAGTATTATGCAAGATATTTTACCCTTTTATGCAAGTTTTTTTATTGCACAAAATCTGCAAAGCAGACGCTTTATAGTACAATTGGTCCCTTAAACCAAAGTTGGGACTTCATCGTCGATATCTTTTTAATAGCTGCTAGCATAGGCTTCCTAAAGCCACCCTAAATTTTATGGTTTCTACTATATAAGCTAGCCCTAAGCTTAGTAGTCTACCCACGATCCATCATTTGAGGCTCATTCTTCTATACATATAGCCTCCCACTACTCACATCTCATTATACTACAAGCTCTTACATATATAATCAGTTGCTAGCCTTATCATTTGTATCCATCTCAGATTTTTGTTCTCTAGTCTGAACTCTCATATACCTATTTTTCCAACATAGTATCAGATCCATATGTATAGCTTAATTTGTTAGAAATAAAACCTTCATCCATGGGCTAGATCTCTTAGGTCATGCACTATGGGTGAGTAGCACATAGCCTATTGCCGTTTGGAAGATAACAATCCTCCAAGGTGAATGGTTCTTCTTTCTCCCCTAATGCAAAGGCTGTAATTATATACTTATAGTCTCGGTCAGTAGCATACTCATCTATCATAAAAGATACATCATTGTGAGTTGATATTGACACCACATTTACCCTTGGCTGTCGCGAAAGTGCATCAGCCACTTGATTGTGCTTGCCAGCAATGTGAGCAATATGAAATTTAAATTGCGAAAGAAAATATTCCCACCTCAATTTTTTTTTTTGGTAAGAGAGCTTGGTTTCCGTCATGAAGTTTTGAGGCTTTGTGATCCATTCATAGGATGAATGGAGTTCCCAAGAGATAGTGTTTTGACATGTCTAGGGCATATAGAACAGCTAGTAGTTCTTTTTTGTATTTGCCCAATACTCGCTTATCGGAGTTGAGTCTTTGACTCTCATATGCTATGGCATGCCCTTCTTGAAGCAAAATAGCTCCAAGGCAATCACCACAAGCATCACATTGGACATCAAATGGCTTTGAGAGATCTAGTAGTGTGAGCACAAGTTGAAAGATAAGCTTCTCAAAAGCTTCTTGCACTTTTGCAGTCCATGAATACTTAACGTTCTTTTTTGTTAATTCATGTAATGGACCTGATATTAGAGATAATTTTTCAATGAAGCATCTATAATATGCACACATACCTATAAAGCTTCGTACCTCCTATAGATTCCTTGGATTAGTCCATCCTTTTATTACCTCTAACTTTGTTGGATCCATATGGGTGCCATCTTTAGAGATAATGTGACCTAAGTATTGCATCTCTTGTAGGAAAAATTCACTTTCTTTTGATTAATGAAAATCTTATTCTCTCTCACAAGTTGAAAGATTGCCTGGAGGTGTCGCTTGTACTCCTCAAGAGAATTTGAGTGGCCTGAAGATTTTTGTCCATCATGAGTTTGAATGCGGTTGGAGCATTTGTCAGGCCAAAACTTGTAACTTATCAAATAGATCTTCTACTCGCGGCATGGGAAATTTTTTATTATGTATAAATAGTGATCCTATTTAGTGCTCTATAGTCGCACACATGTGATATGTGTCGTCTTTCTTTTCCACTAAAGTACCAGTGAACAGAATGGAGAGGAGCTAGGCCTCCTCATCCCTTTTTCCATCAATTCATGCACTTGCCTCACGATCTCCTCTTATTGAGCTTGTAAAACTCGATAAAGAAGTTTATTGGGCAGTGAGCTTCCTGGTAGAAGCTCTATTGCATGGTCATCATCCCTCATTTTGGAGGTAGCTCACTAGGGATGTCATCAATGAAAACATCTTGGAATCCATTTAGGAAATTAGACAACTCTAATTCCTCTTTATTCCCTTTATTGCTACTTGTGGAAACATTAGAATCATTTACAGATTGGCCTCTTTGAACTTCACCTTCCTCTTTCCTCCCTCTTTGAGAGGGTCTAACATTGCTCGGTTGATTATGGTTCTTGTTGAGCTTGCTCGTAACTCAATAATGGTTAAGCCAAAGGCAAGCCCCAAGAGACTCCATTATTAAGACTATAGTTCCCAACGGTGCACTTTGAAATAAGTCCTTTTCAACCAAGATTATACATCCCTGTCCCACTTACCCTATTGCAATAAACATGCCCAACCTTTCATGGGCAATTTAAGGACCTCTCTTCTTAAGCAAGAAATGAGAAACCAATGTAATGGAAATGGCCTATGAACTTTGAGAATAGGGAAATTAGGAGAATTAGAGTAAGCATTTTTGTCAGACTACTTTGAAAACATAGGGGGTTAACTTAATTAGTGGTAGCAACATAACCTTAGTACTTAATTAACTTGGCATGAACAATGATTTTGCAAGAGAGAGAGCTTAGAGAACTTGACTATAGTTGAGGAACGAATTTATGTGGAACCGGTCCCCCCTCCAATAGGCTTTTGTATTATAGATTCTCCCATCAAGAGAGACTTGGTATAATACAATCTTTGTGTTCCTTGTGACCTAGCTGATGCAATGAAGATGGAAAACTTCATGCATTGTGATCATAACATAGACTTTGTAAAAAGCATTAACCATCCCTGGCCTCAGTCCCAAGGCCTCAAACACCTGTGAAGGTGGAGAGCTCTAGCAGGGGAATGAGGATAGGGAAGAGGAAGAAGAATCATTCATGGGAGAAAGAAATAGTTTCTTACTTATCATCACTCTTCTTGCTTAGCATAGCATAATAGCATAGTAATGAAGATGGAGAAGATGGCAAGCTTAAGCATTGAAGCATGGCTCTTGGTTGGATTTGCATTCCATAGCCAAGAGTGTTGGTGTAGGCTCTCAACTTCTCAACAAGCTTGGAGAAGGAGATGGAGTTCTTGCACTTTCACCAAGTGAGAATGTGTGAAAAATGAGTGTGTGAGAGAGTGTATACCCCCAAGCACACCCCTTGCTTTCTTTGGTCGACCCCTCCTTGTAGCTCAAGCTTGAAGCTCATTGGACCCCTCTAAAGCCTAGCCAATCACATGCACAATGAATTTCAAGCAACATGGGTAGTCTTTGGACAAGTGTCCTCCTTACCCCTTTGAGAGAGAGAGAGCCTAAAAAATATCTAGATATTTGTTGAATTGAACTAGAAGCTCCTTTTTAGCCCAACCAATAGGATTCAAGCACACCATGTGGCTAAGCATAGGGAGATCCTAACATGTGTCCATGTGCCCCTTGAGAAAGGGGGTGGCCTTTGGGTGAGTGGGAGGTTAAGTCAAATATTCCCCTAACTTTGGGGCTTTCCTCCTCCTTTGTAGGGTCTCTTTTTGATTCAAGCCCCTCAATCACCTTACCCCCCATGCATGGGAAGCTTCTCAAGCACCTTACTCATCAAGCATGACAAGCACCTCAAGCACCTTAATCATCAAGCATAACAAGCACCTCAAGCACCTTAGTCATCAAGCATGACAAGCACCTTAGTCACCAAGCACAACAAGCACCTCAAGCTTGGGTCGGTTCCCACCTCAAGCTCAGCCTTAGCTTGCCTAAGGTCTAAGGACTTTTAACACTAACCTTTGGAGGTCTTTAATGAAGCTAACCCTGAGGTCTTTAAGCTCCATTCGATGCACATTGCTCTTTGATGACTATCTCCTTTTGGACCCCTATTGAGATGTAATCATCTCTCCTCTTGGTCCCCTGCTGAGATAAGTCTATAAGCACTTATTGCACATTTCTCTTTGGTAGACCGTCTCCTTTTGGACCCCTATTGAGATGCAACCATTTTTTTTTTTGGTCCCCTGCTGAGATAGGTCTAGAAGCACATATCTATATCCTTGGAACCAACAATAGATTTGATTAAAGACTCTATAACCCCAAAATACAATAGGATTGCATATGCCATCATTGATATATGATTCGACTTGCAAATCCAATGTTCAAAACCTATGCTTTGGTGAAATCAGCTTCTTGTCAAGCAGGAATCTCCCTGTGTATCACCCTTTCTACACTTGAGCACAAAGAAAAAAAACTAATGCTCTTCCCTCGCTTTGTTTTTTATGTTGCAAACCCGCTCTTCCCCTTCATTTGTCAAACAAATGATGAGGGGAAATTCCTTCCTTCTTTCAAGCTTCTTCCTCTTGCTCTTTGTCTTCAAACCTTCACGTCCTCCGTCGCTTTTTGTGCATTTGAGAAAGGAGGAGAGCGCCAAAGAGCTCCTGTCTGCTCTTTGTCCTTCCTTGAGAAAGAGAGAGATATTGTAAAAAATCCACCCCTTGTTTCCCCTTCCCAAAGCTTGTCCCCAACTTTTCTCCCCCCACAAACCTCCCAATTCCCCTCCTCCTGCTTGTTGTTTTCTTCTTCTTCTTCTTCTTCTCTCTCTCTCTCTCTCTCTCTCTCTCTCTCTCATATAAAAAGGGTTTTTACTTGTTTAATCCCTCAACCATTCACCAACCATGTGTCCTCTTGGCCATCCAATTGCATGCACAACTTCAGATAACTCCCACATGCATACATCGTCCACTAGCGAGCTCACTAGTGGAGCCAATTCATCACCCTATGTGAAGCTTTCCTATCATAAGCGACCACCTTTTATGGGTGCCCACACGTGAACAATGTTGGAGAGAGCACCACCAACAACGTTGATTATGATAGCAACACCGCTAATAATGGCCGCCACACAACCGTCACACTACTAAGAATAACACCCCTCTCCATTAAGCATCGACACATATGAAGAGAAGTCGTAGTCCACAAGCTTGTCAGCTCTCCCCCTCAAGGGTGGGTCTCACTTGTGAGATGCCTTAAGATACCGTGTGCTTATGGACTTCTTGACCTGCAAACACGCGATCCTGTCAATCATTACCCCAACCAACGCGTATCCAAATTCTCAGGAATCCATAAAACCCTCATAACTGACTTATTTGTGGAATCCCTACCACGTTGAGAATCATTGTCTGCAACCCAAGAATCCACTTCCCTCATAAATCAATAAATTTCTCAATTATTGCATCGCTTTTTCCTTTGTAATGAAATTCAAAACCCAAAGATCCCATAAATGTGTTAGTTGACTGACTGCTTTGAAAACCATAAAGTGTACCATGTAGCTTGTGTCAGAAGCTATCAAGAAAAGCTCTGACACTACAAGAGGTGCTTAAGCTTAGAGATCTGAGTTTTGGCACTCTTGGGTAAACGACGACGGAAACTCTTTTTGGGGCCCCTATCTCCGACTCTTTTTGGGATGTATGTAGATGAATTTTCAGACTATGTAGAACATCAGGGAGACAGAGGGGCTCAGCTAGCAGGGACATGGATCCCATTGTTACTATATGCTAATGATATTGTGTTGATTTCTGACTCTCAAGAGGGGATGCAACGTCATTTAGATGCTTTGCATACATTTGCTCGTGACAGTGGATTGTCTGTCAACCTTGGGAAAACCAAGGTTATGGTGTCACACCACAGTCAGTCAGGAGGTCAACACCCACATTTACTTATGGCCAGAAAACTATGGAGTACACAAATGCATATACCTATCTTGGGGTAGTTTTCGGTGGAACCGGTGTTCTCATTGAAGAGAGCATCAGAAACTAGACTGATGAGAGCATATCTAGCCTTGGGAGGACTGGAAAGGATCTATTCGCAGGTTCAGTTTCAGGAACTGCGAACAAAGCTCTGGCTTTTTGACACTCTAGTGACCTCAACTATGCTCTACAGAGTTCAAGTATGTGGACCCTCAATAGACCATCATGGGAGATCTGTCAGCACAGATGGATGGAGATATATGGAGAGGCCTTTGGTCTCTACGATCGCTCGGATGATTTGGGCTAAGGCCTCAGTGCCGCATGAAATTATCCGAGCCGAGCTAGCATGCATCAATATGCACATGGAAAATTACATTCCAATTGGGCACTCGTAGGATGGGAGCACTTGTCAAGGCCTTTTTTAATAAGCATGGTCACACTCCACGTCCAGGGAAACTTAATAAGAAGCTTGTACAATGGGCAAGCTATCTCAACAAAGTTTAAAATAAATCGTCGGTAATAACCAACATGGCCCATGAATCTTTGAACCCCTTTATAGTTTGTAAGTGGTGGAAAATTGGAAATGGCTTTAATTTTGCTCTCATATGTGGAAATCCCGTTTTTGGACACTATATGCCCTAAAATGATTCCATGTTTAACCCAAAATTGGCATTTGAAAGGGTTTAATGAGATGCGATACAATATGCACTTTTCAAACACTTTTCGTAAACATGATAGATGTTCTTTCAAAGAGGAGTAAACACAAAGGTCGTCTAAGAAAGCTTTGCAAAACTCCCTCAAATATTCCCTAAAAGAAGTGTTTATTAATCTTTGGAAGGTAGCATGGGCATTGGTTAAGCCAAAAGCCATAACACAAAATGCGAACACTCCAAATTCGGTTATATAAGTAGTTTTAGCTTGGTCCTCTAGTGCAATTGTGATTTGATTGTAGCTAGAGTAACCATTTAAAAAGCTATAAGCTTCCTTCCTTGCAACTCTTTCAAGCACATGTTCCGAATATGGTAAGGGATAATGGTCTCTCCTAGTGGCGGCATTGACCTTCGTGAGATCCACGCACACTCTGAGTTTCCCATTCTTTTTTGGCATAATAATTATTGGAGACACCCATTCTAAGTGCTCAATAGGGTATATGAATCCGCATTTGACAAGTTTTTCAATCTCTTCTTGAACAATCTTAGCATACTTAGGATTCATTGGATTTGATTTTCTTGCAAGCTTTCTTTGGCAAGTTTTTTCAAGAAATGAACCTTTTTTGCGAGCTTCTCCACTACCAAGGAAAATTCTATTTTTATAAATAGAATACAACTATCAAGACAATCATGAAGGAAAAACTATAATTGGTAGTTTATACTGACATATCAAAAGTATGGTTGGGTGATTCTCAAGTTCTAAAATACCCTCTCTCAATGGAGACAAAACAAATGTATGAATTATTTCATGATATTGGGTTAGGAAGACATTGCATGTTCTAATTATTCTTAGAAATCAAAGATCTTTGTATCAAGCCATGCTAAAGAACACCCTTGAGACAAAAAATGCAAAGTACATAGTTAGACTCATCATTGGGATCATGTAATTATTAAATACATGTTTGAAGCATAAATAAATCTACCAAAGATTCTAGTTTAATGCATTTTTGTGTGCTCCATGCAAAGTCCATTTTTTCCAACAAAAAAACAAAACTTTGGAGCATTACACAATGAAATACTTAAAGGGTTACACGTCCTTACAAAAAAAAGCTATTTGATAGAACTCCATAGCCATTGCCTCTCAATCAAGCTTTATGGAATCTTAAGTATGGGCACAAACTTCTTCCTTTCGAGGACATGATAACATATTTGACACATCATCATGTGACAATGTCGGCTAGTGTATGAACATATCCTCATTCTTATGTAAAGCCTAATACTCGCAAGTAGACAAAATAGAGATGCTTACATGCAAGGTAAGGCTTCCCTTTAGCTTGTCTCTGCATGAAATCTGGACATGTACATGAAGGCTCTACCTTGATGTGCACAAAATATTCCTCTCCACTCTCACATGCCAAGTGAAAAATAGAGTGTGGTGGGGGATCCATTGCACTCTCATTAATGACTGTTGCTCTCATAGACTCAGCACTACAAACCCTCTTCTCTGCATCCTCGGATATTCCATGACGCCACTTGGTTGACCTCCTTTTGTTGATGGTAGCATCTTTTTTCCTCTTGTCACTCTCCATTTGGCTTGCTGCTTGTTTAGAGGATTCCCCTATCCCTGCCAAAAAAGGTGGATCATGCTTGATACCCACCTTGAAACCAGCCTTATGCAATTTCTCTATCTCTTTAGAAGTGAAATTTGTGCCCATGTCCACTTTCCACACATCTGGGTACTCTGGCTTATGGATTATGTTTGGATCCATGCCATGTGTGTGAAACATCCGATGGACAAAACCACATCACCTGAGGCTTTGGTCCTCCACGTCCAAGATGTCGACGTTCTGAGAAGAAGCAAGGGGCCATTGCACCAATAGAGCTTCCTTGTATGTAGGAATTACACTTATTCCTTCCATCAATACTTCCTAAACATTTGACCTTAGAGTTCAAAGGGGTTTGTCTAATGGCCCACATTGTTCGTCCAATGGTCTCCTCTTTTACCTGCATAATTTCTCCACTTACTATGCCATAATGTTGTGTGGTTTCTTGATGAACTTGGTTGCTATCTTTTGTGGTCCTATGTTTCCCCTCCCTTGAGGCCTTGTTTTTTTTGGAGGTGTTGTATGACTCCCTCCAAAACTTACTCTTCTTGCTGATCCTTTGGTTGCATGATGTCTACTTTCCAAGGCATACCCTGGGCGATGTGAGTTGATCGATTTCGGTTGCCCTCACCCACTTTCATTGGATAGTCTCCTTATCTCCATGTAGATGCCTTGTTCCCTCATACATAGGTGTACCTGCCACTTCTTCTTGGACCATGCAGGCAACTTGGGGTGGGGTTGGTGTTGATCTTGCTGCTACCCTCTCCATCAGCTTACTTAAGCTTGGTCCTTCACCTTTGTGCTTCCCTATTTAATATGCATATTGCTTGGAACTGTGTAACAAAGCATTGGCCATATCTGAAATACACGCATCATACAAGCTAATTTTTTCCTTGTATCCTTCTCCAGCAAGCCAACTCCCATGCACATTCCATGCATACTTTCAAACAGGTTTGTACGGGGAGTATGTGGTAGCTCCAGTGAACTTAAGAGAACCTACACACAAAGAGATTCCTATTATAAAACACTAAAATTTTAAGCATTCAACACCATATTTTCAAACAAAATTTGATTAATAGAAATGCTCATTGTTGACATCAAGTTTCCCCAATGTGCAATCTGCATCTCCCACCAACTCATCCATGTATCCAACAATGATATGTTTCCCTCCTCTACATGTCCCTTGCGCCACCATTCATGGATTTCTTTACTTTTTAATGATGCTTCCTCCTTATTTGTTGCTAATCGCCATTCTTCACATAAAGTTAATATGTTGTTGTCAACTTTCTTTCTTAACACATTGTTTAGTATGTTTAAATAAACTCTATTTCGAGTGAAATAGGCATGTGTGCTCCCTATCCTCCATGATGCTTGTTGGGCCACCATTGAAAAAAATCCTAACTGCACACCAATTGGCCCCTGCTTCGTCGGCCATAAACCCATGAAAGTCTGCAGTGTGGATAACCACATTGTTGCATTGTATTGTTGAGCATCTCCCAAAACAACACTTGGTTCTTGGTGTCTTCCTCCTTCATCTCACATGTGGCTACGGTCATGAGCTCTTGAATAGTAGAAAAATAGAGACCATTAATCATAAAAAAATATCCAAGACATAGGAAACAACATACAGGTCCTAACCTTGGGTCATAAACATGACAAGACATAGTTGACCAACCTAATACACAGTCAGTATGATCAAATAAAATCCAAGACTTGGATAGGTCAGCTCCACTCCCACGTCGCATGCGATTGACCAAATCAGCACCTGATGCTGGTCCTCGTACGGACATCTTAAAAACATAACATTTCTCCTCAGGGTCACCTTGACCTATAAAATGGCTCCCTTGGAAAAATGAGTAGCGAGACCTTTGTAGAAGAAGGATGCTATCAAACCTTTCTCCACCTGGCATTAATCTTCTCTTCTCCTGGGATACAATTCGCTTGAATCTGTATGTTAAAGCAAGGATTGCTCTTGGTATAGATGCTTAAATTATGAAAATTGGAGGGGGAAAAAAAGCAAAAAAGGAACACACCTTTGGTTTAAAAAGGACTCAATTCTTCTAAGAAATAACATAGCTCTTGATCTCAAACATTAGTAGATATCTCCTCGTTTTTAGTCATCATAGTGGAAAACAGCATATCCTTCACAATTTCCATTTGTATCTTTCGAGGTCCATCATTCTTTTGCATCTTTAGCGTTTGAGAAACAAATGATTTCACTCGGTCAATCATAGATTTAGAAGTTCCTGGTTGTACTGGATGATCATGTATGCCATTTTGAGTCATCATAGTGGAAAATAGCATATCGTTCACAATTTCCATTTGTATCTTTCGAGGTCCATCACTCTTTTGCATCTTCAGCATTTGAGAAACAAATGATTTCACTCCCTCAATCATAGATTTAAAAGTTCCTGGTTGTTCACTGGATGATCATGTATGCCAAGATGCAACATCACTCTTGTGAAATGAGTATCATTTGGCATCACATAGTACACTATACACTTGCACATTTGAACGCAATATGCGGTCTTGTGACAAAAGTGGCACACAATTTTCCTCCTATCATCCTCTGTTTAAAGTCCCATGCCAATTTTCTTGGAGAGATATCCTTGAAAGAAGGTATTGTAAATCTCTTATTTGTCAAATAAAAAGGGCAATTGATCCTATTGCATTCAAGAGCACCAATGCAATAGCTAACTCGAACATTACACTTTATGGACATGTTAGATGTGATAGGACGTGTCTGTAGGTAACCATCATATTTCTGCTCCATTCCATCCATATTCCCTTTTTTTCCATAAGTTGGTGGAAATTCCATGATAGAATCTCCATTATATCTTCTAGGTACCTCCTCGACCTGGATCACTTGGTTGATCCTTTCAATCATTGATCTCAACAAACAAGGTTGTCTTTCTTTTGAAGAACATTAAGATTACTCTATGAAGCCATGCATTCATCCTCAGAGACAATTTGCTCAGTGGGATTTGGATCGCTTGTCATAGGATTGAACACACTATTTGTGCTCTTTTCTTTGGAAGAAAATTGTTGAAGGTGGATATTGATACCCTCAGATGAGCTACTCAATATCTCAACACAAGGATGCTTTGACATACTATCTATCTCATTGGAAGAGTCTTTTGGTTGAGCATCTGGTGTGAGCTTGTTGCTTGCAGATTCAAGACTATAAGAAACAACTAGAGGGTTGTAGACAAGCCTATACATTTGGCTTACAGAGGTGTCAAGAAGATAGTTTATTCTTGTCGATGTTGTGATGACCAACAATGTCTACAAGGTCTCCATTGTCCATAATAGCCTTGACAGCAAAAAGTGTGTATTGGTAGAAATCCTTCTAGATGTTCATGGCTAACTAGTGTAGATGGGTAGACAAGTGACAAAGATTGAAATTTCTTGCTCCAACCTTCTACCTCCCACTCTATAGTGATACAATGTACCATTGTCAAAGTGAAAGGTGGAGAATGGAAAGCTCAAACAATGATAGGTGTAGCATTGGAGAGAGAGAGAGAGAGAGAGAGAGAGAGAGAGATAGAGAATGGTAAGTACAAATAGAGCGCTTTTTGGATTATAAAATACCCAAAAATGCAAGATAAAATTGGACTTTGATATGACATGGACAAAAAAGGGGTGTTAAAGAGGAAATGATGACTGATTCATGCTTGCCAGGACAGGCGGCTAGATTTCCTCTGAGCCATGAGTAATAAATCTCTCTCTCTCTCTCTCTCTCTCTCTCTCTCTCTAGTCATAGAAAAAACACTAGGATCCGATGTATTTTAATTGGTTGAAATTGTATAATTTTTGTTATATTTTTAGATTGCTTTTAAAAAAAATAGTATCTATTTTTTTAAAACTCCGACACGCCTTTTGAAGACGTTAATATATCATTTTGTTTTTGGTCTCTTTCTCTCTCTCTCTCTCTCCATCCATGAGATATTGTTTCGTTTCATTTTTATATATCGTTTCCTTTCATTTCATTTCTTTTTCTCTCACAATGATGATTGGGCGCTTCAGTTCATACGTTTCATTTCGCTTTAATAGGTGCATGTCTACAACCTCGTAGTGGTGCAACCTTGCACGTCTACAGCCTCGTAGCTTGCTGGCAAACTCTCTCTCTCTCTCTCTCTCTCTCAATCAGAGCGCATGTCTTCTCTCTTTCTCTCTCTCTCTATGCTATTGAGAAAACGTAGGTGAAGCTTCTCTCTCTCTCTCTCTCTCTGTCTCTCTCTGATATTGAGAAAATGTAGGTGAAGCTTCTCTCTCTCTCTCTCTCTCTCTCTCTCTCTCTCTCTCTCTCTCTGTGTCTGGCATTGATTCAAAAGAAGAGAAGAAGATGGGAAGTAAAGCAACAACTTTTTCAAGTCCAAGAAAAGACACATGCATGTGGAAGATTTTGGAGAAACTTGAGGGGCAAGCGGGTTGAGAATTTTGGTAAGTTGAGTCTTCTGGATATGTACACACATTGTAGGCAATATTATGAGCAACCAAATGCTGAAAAAATGCCATTTTATGGTTCACTCCCATATATGCCTTCCTTTTTTACTATTGAGGATGTATATGGTGGGCTTGAAAAGTTGGCCACTCTCAAAGCGGGAGATCTTCAAGGTATCAAGCCAGAGATGATCACATAGACGGGAGATTTTACCCATGAGTGGATGTGTGATATGTTCAACCTTGCACTTCAACATGGTATGCCTTATGATTGGAGTACTAATTGGGTTAAGCCTTTGCATAAAGGAGGGGGTTAAGAATGTAAACAATTACCAGACTATAATGATTGGGTCTCTTACGGGAAAGTTGTTTGGGTGCATAATGGAGATGAAATTGAATGATTGGGCTGAAGAATGACAAGCGTGCAAAAGGACAAGCGGGTTTTTGCCGATGCCATAACACCATTGATCACCTTGTCACTCTTCGTGTTCTCATGGAGGAAAGTCGGTTGAAAGGCAAGCGATTATATTGTTGTTTTGTGGACTTTAAGAAATCCTTTAATATGATTCCATGTAACAATTTGTGGAGAAGGATGGAAGAACTCCAAGTACCAAGTGAGTTTATGCTTGCGGTTTCTCGAATCTATGAGAAGGTGATTTGTCAATTGCGCATGGAAAGAGAAATTTCAAAAAAATTTGTAAGCACTATTGGGATTAAACAAGGATGTCCATTGTCACCAACTCTCTTTGGTCTATGCATCGATCAATTGGAACAAATGGTACTTGACTTTATGCAAGAAGAAGGCATTGAAGAGGTCACTATTTGCAATGCGGTAATCATGCTTTTGTTGTATACGGATGCACAAAAGCTTATGGTTGTCCTTGAGAACTTTTGCTTGCATAGTAGATTGATTGTGAACGAATCCAAGACAAAAGGTTATGCTTGTGAAAACCAACCATAAGGAGAAGCCATGCATTGTGTACAACAATGGGACACTTGGAGTTGTTGAGAGCTTTAAGTACCTTGGCCTTGAGGTTCCGTCCAATCACAAGTGGCATAAATGTGCTATGCGTCGTTTGGAAGCGGGAAAGAGAGCATATTATGCATTTGAGAACATGTGTAATGCAGGAAACATCAAGTGTTGGGTTCTTAAGAAGTATCTTTTTGATGCATTGGTGACACCGGCTCTTCTTTATGGAGTTGAAGTGTGGGATGGGAGCATCTCAAAGTCTACTTGGAAAGAGTTTGAGAATGTCCAAAAGCGTTTTCTCACAAAATTTTTCCAAATGAAGACACAAACACCATATATGCTCGTACTTCTTAAGTCGGGATGTCTTCCAATTGAGGTTATGGGTATGGAAAGGGTTGTGGAGTACATGATAAAGATGCGTCAAAACCCTCACATCGACTTCCTACAATTGCATGGGAAGCAAGCAAAAAAGTTCAAAAGACGCATAAAAGCAAGATCTTGAGCACGGGATGGATGCAAGACATAAAGAAGTGGTTTGGGAGATGGGATGCATTACACTTGGTAGATGATGCTTCAATTGACTCCCAAGTGAATGAAGTTTTTCTACAATGCCAATGTATTACGGCTTGGGAGAAATCCGGTGGGTTACGCTTCATACATTACACCACCCATATTGCCACCAACTACAAAACCATGTTCTTCGCTGAAAGAGGAAACCGTACTCACAGTTACGTGCTTGAGGCTATCTCCTTGTTGGCGATACGCACTATCGCAGCCATTCGGCTTAGCTCCCATTTCCTACAAAGAGAGATAGGGCATTGGGGCAATGGAGAAGAGTCAAATTGACTGTGCACATTATGCTCACTGCAAGTTCGAGAGTCTGAGGACCACACACTAATGGAGTGCTCAGCTTTTGGTCACATCCGAACTTGCTTCTCTCACATTTTTAGCCATAACTTAGACCTACACACTTTCCTCTCCCAACCAAAGTGTGGGCTCTCCATTGCGACTCTCATCACCACAATTTTGGAGCCTCGAGAGTCACTCATCAGCCATACACATACTACATCACATGTAACTTTGGTCCCATAGGTCATATTTGACCTTCGAGGACGATAATAAAATCTCTCTCTCTCTCTCTCTCTCTCTCTCTCTCTCTCTCTCTCTACCCAACAAAAAACGCAGCCATTTTTTGACCTAGTAGACAACAATTCACTCTTTTGATCATAACTTCTTCATCCGAACTCCGATTTGGGTGATCTATAGCCTCAATCGAAGAGCACGAAGCCCTCTACGCATTGATGTGAAGACCAAAAAATTTAGAGTTATGGAAGGAATTTCTATAATAGCATTTTCAAAGTGAACAGGTTTAGAAAAATTGCTTCTCATCTCTTATTTTACATACAATGTCTTCCGGCACTCACAAGGGTTCTTCTTCTTCAACAAGGTCCACAAACATTGTGGAAAATGATCCCAAATCTCCTAATTGTAGAGATAGCAACACAACCACCCAACCAACGACATCAAAAACCATGATCATGGCATACTTGGTATCATTGCAAGAGACTGTAAACAAACAATGTGAAGACTTACGAGCACTTGCAATGGAGAATAACACACTAAGGGTACTTGTGGTTGAGAATGAGAATCTCAAGAGGACACTTGAGATGCAAACAACACATTTGATGCAACTTGAAGAAGAAGTCAAGGAATGTAAACGCTCTCTTGTGGACTTGAATGCTTTGAAGGAGCGCATGAGCAAAGTAGAGCATGATCATGTATTGAAAGAGGAGAAATTTGACACCATGAGCCGGGATGTATGCGACATGAAAAATGTATGCACAAACAAGTCTTGGGTTGATGTATGTGGTAGCAATGTGGTTTCTAATTCCTCACTCATGTAAGATATGGTTCAAACAAAGAATGTTGAGAATGTGGATGTGGAGGAGTTGAAGGAACGGGAGTGACATTCCAAGAACATTTTTATTCGTGGAATTTCCAAAGAAAATCTAGAGACACCTTCTTCTCTTGCCATTGTTATTAAAGATTTTTTCAAAACCCACTTTGGCGTGTCCGGAGTTATGGTTTATGGAGCATAGAGAGTGGGGAAACAAGGAGCTCCTCGCTCGAGAGAATGGCCAATTGTATGCACCATGCCGGATGAAACTAAGAGAAAGATTATCCTTGATAATAGTTGGATCTATTTGAGGGATACAAAATGTTTTGTATGTGAAGATCGCACTATGCATCGCAAGGCATATGAGAAAAAGACTAAGAAAAACAAGGAGATCTCTCATGAAGAAAATGTGCCCAAGGAGGAGGCAAGTCCCTTGAGATAAATAGGGATGCATGACCTATGAGACCGAGTTACAATTGAAAATATGTTTTTGGAATTGTAATGGATACCCATGGAATGCGGGGTTTTGCATTGATGAACTAACAAGCAAAGCTGATGTTGTACTTCTTGTTGAAACTTGGGAGCATGATACACAAAGGATTAACTGCTTGGAGAATTACAATGTACATTCATTGATGTGGTCAAAGAATCTTAAGCAACAAAGAGGACAAGGAGGGGTAGCATATATGGTTAAGAAAGGATTGGAAGATCCTATATCAATTGTGAAAGATGACAAACACAAACGTTATGTATGGCTGAAAATTATGACACCAAAAAGAGCACCCATTTTTGTGGCTGGTTGCTACATTCCTCATCATGATTCCCCCTTTTATGCTTGCATGGATAGCGATCAGCCATTTTTTGATTTAGAAGAGGACATTACTTATTTCAAAGGTGAAGGTGATGTTATTGTATTTGGGGATATGAATGCTCGCACAAAAACATTGCAACATGATACTCAACAATTTGATATGCGATACATTTCAAGGGAGTTGGAGGAAGTTCACTTGTATGATCGTACTTCAATGGATGAGAAAGAGCCGGATCACTATGGAAAGTTAATTTTACACATGTGTAATAGCACGGGTATGCTCATTGCCAATGGTGTATCTTTGTGGAGTGGAACCAATGAATTTACATGTAGGAGACATAATGGGGACAATGTGATTGACTATATGCTACTCTCGGAAGCCATCATGTAGTGCATAAAGAGTTTTATGTTTGGCCAATGGACCCCGAAATCCGACCATCGCACCTTATGTATTGACCTTTCATGTGGAGAAGCAACTAAGCATAATAATCTCAGCCAAAGGAAAGAGAAATTATTACTATGTATGGATTTCAAACGGGCACCAATGTACATTGAAATGGTTGAGCAAAAATTATGGATGAAGAAGCTTCAATATGATGTACCATTGGAAACTAAATGGGAATCTTTTAAGAAAGTTATTTGTTCTTGTGCCGAAGAATGCTTTGCTATAAAGCATCTCCATGGTATCAACAAAGATAGATCATGCAAAAGGTGGTTTGATAAAGAATGTCAAGATGCTCAAAAGTCCTTGATAAAGCAAAATGCAACTATGGACAAAGACAACTATCAAAGTCATTTGCATACAAACAAGGCATTGATTCAAAAGAAGAGAAGAAGATGGGAAGTAAAGCAACAACTTTTTCAAGTCCAAGAAAAGGCACATGCATGTGGAAGATTTTGGAGACACTTGAGGGGCAAGTGAGTTGAGAATTTTGGTAACTTGAGTCGTCTGGATATGTACACACATTGTAGACATTTATATGAGCAAGCAAATGTTGAAAAAAAACCATTTTATGGTTCACTCCCATGTATGCCTTTTTTTTTTTTTACTATTGAGGATGTATGAAGTGGGCTTGAGTTGTCCACTCGCAAAGCGGGAGATCTTCAAGGTATCAAGCCGGAGATGATCAAATGGACGGGAGATTTTACCCATGAGTGGATGCGTGATGTGTTCAACCTTGCACCTCAACATGGTATGCCTTATGATTGGAGTACTAATTGGGTTAAGCCTTTGCATAAAGGAGGGGATGTAAAGAATGTAAACAACTACCGGACTATAAGGATTGGGTCTCTTATGGCAAAGTTATTTGGGTGCATAATGGAGATGAAATTGAGTGATTGGGCTGAAGAGAATGACAAGCGTACAAAGGGACAAGCGGGTTTTTGTCGATGCAATAGCACCATTGATCATCTTGTCACTCTTTGTGTTCTCATGGAGGAAGTCAGTTGAAAGGCAAGTGATTGTATTGTTGTTTTGTGGAATTTAAAAAAGCCTTTGATATGATTCCACGTAACAATTTGTGGAGAAGGATGGAAGAACTCCAAGTGCCAAGTGAGTTTATGCTTGCGGTTTCTCGAATCTATGAGAAGGTGATTTGTAAATTGCGCATGGGAAAAGAAATTTCAGAATTTTTTGTAACCACTATTGGGGTTAAACAAGGATGTCCGTTAACACAAACTCTCTTTGGTCTATGCATCGATCAATTGGAACAAATGGTACTTGACTTTATGCAAGAACAAGGCATTGAAGAGGTCACTATTTGCAATGCGGTAATCATGCTTTTATTGTATGCGGATGATGTTGTGCTTCTAGCACACACTTTAGAAGATGCACAAAAGCTTATGGTTGTCCTTGAGAAATTTTGCTTGCATAGTGGGTTGATTGTGAATGAATCCAAAACAAAGGTTATGCTTGTGAGAACCAACCATAAGAAGAAGCCATGCATTGTGTACAACAATGAGACACTTGAAGTTGTTGAGAGCTTTAAGTACCTTGGCCTTGAGGTTCCATCCAATCACAAGTGGCATGAATGTGCTATGCGTCATTTGGAAGCGGGAAAGAGAGCATATTATGCATTTGAGAACATGTGTAATGCGGGAAACATCAAGTGTTGGGTTCTCAAGAAGTAAGTTTTTGATGCATTGGTGACTCCGATTCTTCTCTATGGAGTTGAAGTGTGGGGCGGGAGCATCTCAAAGTCTACTTGGAATGAGTTTGAGAATGTCCAAAAGTGTTTTCTTACAAACTTTCTCCAAGTGAAGACACAAACACCATATATGCTCCTACTTCTTGAGTCGGGATCTCTTCCAATTGAAGTTATGGGCATGGAAAGGGTTGTGGAGTACATGATATAGATGTGTCAAAACCCCTCACATCGACTTCCTACAATTGCATGGGAAGCAAGCAAAAAAGTTCAAAAGACGCATAAAAGCAAGATCTTGAGCACGGGATGGATGCAAGACATAAAGAAGTGGTTTGGGAGATGGGATGCATTACACTTGGTAGATGATGCTTCAAGTGACTCCCAAGTGAATGAAGCTTTTCTACAACACCAATGTATTACGACTTGGGAGAAATCCGGTGGGTCACTCTTCATACATTACACCACCCATATTGCCACCAACTACAAAACCATGTTCTTCACTGAAAGAGGAAACTGTACTCACACTTACATGCTTGAGCCTATCCCTTGACAACGATACACACTATCGCAACCATTCGGCTTAGCTCCCATTTCCTTCGATGCGAGATAGGGCGTTGGGACAATGGAGAAGAGTCAAATCGACTGTGCACATTATGGTCACTACAAGTTCGAGAGTCTGAGTACCACACATTACTAGAGTACTCAACTTTTGGTCACATCCGAACTTGCTTCTCTCACATTTTCAGCCATAACTTAGACCTACACACTTTTCTCTCCCAGCCAAAGTGTGGGCTCTCCATTGCGACTCTCATCACCACAATTTTGGAGCATCGACAATCACTCATCAGCCATACACATACTACATCACATGTAACTTTGGTCCCATAGGTCATATTTGACCTCCGAGGACGATAATAAAATCAATTTCTCTCTCTCTCTCTCTCTCTCTCTCTCTCTCTCTCTCTCTCTCTCTCTCTTTTTCTCGGCTGTGCATAACCATGAGTCATGGGAAGTAGCACACAGATGGTTCAAAGCAACGCGTGCCTCTCTGTCTCCTCTTAGTAAGTGCACACAAAAGTTCCTCGCTATCGATTAACTGATTGCCTCACATAGAAGGTAGTAGTGTCGTTATATCGAGTGGCTGATTGCCTCACACAAAAGGTCTTCACCCTACCCGAGAAGAGGCAACAGTGTCTTCCTTGTCGTCGCTCAATTGAGTGTCAGCTACACAGAAGAGCGGCGTCCCAAGCCTGCCCCCATGTTCTCATCTTCCAACTCCACAACAGGTGGAAAAAAACAAAAGCTAAGGTTCATACGTAGGTCTGTGTGGTAATAACGAAAGCTAAGGTTCATGAAGGGGGTCATCCGCGTTAGTGCAGATGACCCTCTCATCAAGCTAATCACGTTTATTTAAACATGGAAATGCTTCTAAGCGAGTTCACATGCAAGAAATAAGAAGCGAAGGTTCATGAAGGGGGTCATTCGCCATTAGGGCCAAAAACGACTCAAAAAGGGCTGTGTAAGGAATTGGTTAAATTACTAATTAGCAGAGCCGTTTGTGGTCAAAACGGCTCCAAATTTGTCCGTTTTGGTCATTTAAAGCATATCTACGCAATCTAAAGCGTATCTAGGTACATATCTCTAAATATTCAAAAAGATATCGTTTTTTTCACATTCCTTTGTGGCTCACCTCGAAATTTGTTTTCATTTACTTCACTTGGCGGCAAATAGTTGTTTCCACTTTTGAATCTCTCTTTTTTCTCTCACCTTTCGCGAGCTTTTTCTCTTCTTCTCTGATGCACCTTCTTCTCTGCTGCTACATTATTTTCATTATACTTTCTGCTCCTTCATTACTTACAATGACTAATACATCTTCCACTAGTGATAACCGCAAGTTTCACTTGAACATTAAGCTAAGCCAGGAATATTCTACTACGCGGAGTGTCTATCAAAGACCAGTTACAACTGCAAATGAAGCACAACAACTTCGCAACGAGGGAAAGAAACACATTGATATATGGACAGATGGGAGCTTGTATCCACCGGATCCTAGCACTGGAAGGTATCCATCTTTTAACACTCCTCATGATTTGATAAGATTGTTGGTGATGGAGTTGATGGCTTACTGGGATATAGTTCTAGGTTATCTCATTTACACATTGATCATACACATTACATTCAATATCTCAAAACTGTTTTTTCTTCAAATGCAGTAAGAATTTTAGAACTTGAAAACCAAATAGCATCTCTAAAACAAGAAAATCACCAACTTCGGACTTTAAAAGAAACACCAATAGGATTAAGAGCACGAGTAAAACGAATGAGAGATGTAGTAAACTTAACAGAAGGTTCTAGACAAAGAAAAAAAAATTAAAGATTACTAGAGAACATGTGACTAGTCTTTTAGGATTTGATATGTCCAATGGTCAAGAAAGGGTGAGATTTTTGAATGAGGTAATGAACAAAAGTGATATTCTTAAACTTTTGAAACTTCTTGAAAATCAAACTCAGAAAAAATTGGTATTTCAAAGTTTACTGAAAGATATGGGTTTACTGGTCCAACCTTCTCAAATGCAAGAAGTTTGTGACACAGTGGGGGTGAGTAGAAGGGTTACAGGGCCATCTATAAAACCTGGTTTCAGGTTTTAAAGTATTACAAGATTAAAGCTTTTGGGTTGCCTAGGCCTCATAATGTTGGGAAAGTTAGGACTCTATTAAACGAAGAAATACCCGAACATTTTGGAGAGTACTATCATATAGAAGGAACGATGCCATATGAAAAACAGAAAAAAAAATCTTCTTTTGAGTATAATGTTTTTAATAACATTTGGATGAGTATAAAAAATGTTCAATCTGCTATGGTGAGATACTATAATATGCAAGAAGTAGATTGTGAAGGAAAACTTATATTTGTTCTGAAATTGGATGAAGCTCAAATTCAAAAATGTCAAAAAATGGAAAGAGTATCCATATCCCTTATGAATAGAGCATTGGACTATAGCCAGGGTAAGCTTGATTCCCCATACCACAAAACTCAATCAGAAATGAAACTTTGGTGGATCGGAGTAGCTCAAATACCAGTAGAAAATCACGATACATTGAAATGACTATTTTTGCAGACCGATATCCCTTCTGTTATACAGGACCAAAATGCAGGTGAAAAACTCTGTGTAGATGGCATGGGTGACTTTTTTGTAGAATGGCACTTGAGTGCCGACCTAAAAGCATTAAAGTGCATGTTTGGTGTATGTGGAGGTGCCAATACCAAGTATCCATGTCTGTATTGCATGGCAAGCACTGGAACAAAAGGATGGCTTGCAGAACACGAGGTTGGAAAAGCACCATCGAGGAATAGTGTTAACGTCATCGACTACCCATCGTCTTCTATGATTTGGGATCCAATTCTAACAATAGATTTAAAAAATGTACATATATGCACAATGCATGCAGAGATTAGAATCTTGGACAAATTGCTTCGACTCCATCTTGACTATGCATATTCTATTAAGCCAACTAAACTTGCAGACGAGTGCATAGAAAAATGTGAGGCTTTGCTCTCTCAAATGGGTTTTCATGGTGGTCAAGTGCATCTAAAAAAAGATCCCACTTTTTCAAAAGGAACCGGTGATGTTTTGCAAGATGTTTCAATGGGTGGAGCAAAAGCCAGAAGATTTTTGAGTAACCATGACAACAAACAAGTTGATGCTATGTGGAACTGCTGGAAGGATCTTTGTGTTATAACAACCAATGTCAAAAGTAGACCAGATGTAGCCAACAAACGCATGGAAGTGTGGAAGAAGCTTGACAATTTTTTGAAAGTTTTGAGACAACAAGTTAGCTCTGCTACTTATGCAGATGACTTTAAAATTACAATAAAGCTTTTAATAACTGCTATTACAGATGCTTGGGGAGCAAAAGACATCACATATTACTTGGTGAGTATTCAATTACTTTCTAAAGTCTGGATAGTATTTTACTTTGCATCCTATTGAGTTCAACTAACTTTTTTTATATTTTTAGCATATTCTGTACCTGCATGGACCATATTTTGCAAAACAAGGACCCCTTGCAACATGGAATACTAAGGGAATGGAAAAATCTCACTATCAAGCGAGGACTTCTTTTTTCAAATGTACGAGAAAGGGAGGTGGACAAAGAAGGAGCAATGCACTAAAGGAATTATTCAATTGGTTCTATAGGAGGCAATTACAACGGATGAGATCAAACAACCATGCTGCTCAACCACAGATCTGAGATTAATGCTTCACTTTGAAACATTGTACTTCTTTCTAAAGAGATCCAAATTCAAAAAAGATATATTGGTGCAAAAAATTGTCAAATTTACATCAGTTTTTGATTTTTTTTTATATCTTCAGGCATGTCACCCCTATATCTCAAAAACTTTCTTCTTTTATAGCCCCAAAGAAGGTTGACATTTGTCTCCTCGGCTGCTGCTGCATAGCTAGAGTAGCAAAGAAAGTATCCTGCTCTTGAGGCATTGAATCTTGTAGCATATCCAAACATTCGAAGTGCTGCTGCTCTCTCAAGTAGCATAATCTTGTTTGCATTGATTTGAAGGGGAGTGTACCCTAAAAACCTTGACAATATCTTCAGTGCAAACATTGGCAACTCAGGATCTTCAGAATACTGCATGTGGAAAGCACAGAAGGTGGCACTATCCAATGTAGGCATGTAGTGCATGAGAGAGGAGGCATCCCTTCTTGAAGAGCCCTCTATTGCTTTCCTCTAGAGCCTTTAGCTCTCCCAAGAAAATTGTCTTTGTCAAGGAGTTCAATCTGCAAAACAAGACAATGAGTAATTAAAACTAACTTGGAAAAAAAGAAAGATTTCAGTAGGGAGATCACCTTTTGCAATTCATCTACGGCAATGACTTTTTCTTGAAGGAGATTGCATGATCCGGTCATCTCTCTTATGTCAACTTCCTTTCCAATTTTTTTCAGCTTAAAGTCTCTGCCAAAAGATTGGATGCCAAGCTCAACAAGCCTCTTCTCAAAATCCTCATCTTTGAGGGAAGGTTTTTCCTCTTCCACTCTTCTCATGCATAGAGCAAGTGCATCAAGAGCAGGCAAAAAATCTTTATTGGATGTATGAAGATCAAGTGCCAAAAACTCCTCTTTTGACTCTTCTTCTGTGTCAATAAAATCTTTGGCCACCCCAGAAGCTTCAGAAATGGTTGCAATACAATAGTCCTCCCTCATATTAAGCAAACACTGGATATGATGGAGAGGAATATACTCTTTCCCATTGATAAAGAAGTAGGGAAGGTTTGGAATAGTAAGGGAAGCTTCAGATACCTCTACCTCTGTTGGCTCATCAATGACAGTACTAGCTCTAAATTGAGCAACATCAAAATTTGCACTCTCCTGCTCCTCAGCTGCAACATCAACCTCCTCCTCTTCTAGAATTTCACTTTTCTCAAGATGCAAAACTGTGGAAACATTTTTATTTGTTGCCTCATCTGTATCTTTCACTTCATCAGCTTTGCCTTGCATGTCAACTTTAAGGAACAAAAAGAAAAGAAAAGTAACTTCTTCGAAAGGTGAAGCTAGGTACAAGTGCCAATGTACCACACCAAAACGAAACCGGACCACGCGATAGGCGCTTGATCCAAGCTCCGGAAATGCCTCCAGGCGCGTCGTGTGGGACAAAACCACACAAACACCAAAGGTACCAAATGACGCGATAGACGTTGGACCTGGCCTTTGGAATTGCTTCCCTGCGCGTCGTGCGGGACAAAGCCAACCAAAACCATAAAACAACACCAAACGACGCGATAGGCGTTCGACCCAACCTTTGGAACTTCTTCCCTGCGCGTCGTACGTGACAAGGCAAACAAAAAGCGATAACGTCCACCAATGTGCAAATTGCAAAGATAAGATTGTGCGAGGCGAAAGGACTACACAAAAATAGATAATATCTCGCGTCGTATGCGACAAGTGAATGTGGAACATTTTTAAAATTCGAGACCAAGCTATATATATATCCGATATATGACCGTTAGTGACACGTGTTAGCCATGCACACGTGCCATGTGGCATGCGTACAACGGTTGTCGTACGGACGGTTTTATGTATATAAACACTTGTCACGTGCTCATTTTGTGCTTTCTCCTATAGTCGACATTCGCGTCGTGTCGTCCTCAACTACCCGTACACTTGTCATCCGTCCACTAAGCCAAACCAAGTTTCCTCTCATCGATGCGACCGGAACTGTTGGGCATGTGGGTGCACTTTCTACTTTCTACCACTTCCTAAGTGTCCCTTACGACGCGATTGGCGCAAGTCCCAGAGTCTCGGTGAACCCCTCATCACGTCGTGCGGGAGGTCGACACTTCATAAAAATTTGACCTCCCATACGATGCTCTATACCATTTCCAACGGTGTTTGTGTGCCTTCTACAGCGTTGTGGTAGTCTCTACCTCCAAATATTCATGGCTTCCCATACGACGCGATAAGCGTATGTTGCAACTTCTGGGTGGGGCTCTCATCGCGTCGTGCGGGGCTTCTCGGCTTAAAGATTTCACCTCGCATACGGCGTGATACGGCGATGTTCTAGGGTGTGGTTGCGCCCTCTATCGCGTCGTACAGGAAGTTCTGTGATATTCTTTTTGCACGTTCCGGTGGTCACATACGACGCTTTCCACAGCTTTTGTCAGCCTTCTATCGCGTCGTGTTATCCTTCTCATCACACACGGCACGATAGAAACATCTTGAAGGTTGTGGCCTACCCCTCTGTCGCGTGGTGTGTTCTTGTACCCAAATGGCCAGGACTAAGCAAACTGCAAGGAAGGTCTACCAAGCCCCAACCGATCCAGAAGTAGGTGATGCTGAGAAAGATGCAGAGAAAGCACCCCCTCCACAACCTCGTCAGAGGGCCAATGCCAGAGATTGAATTATCAGGTGAAGTCCCTAAGAGAAATAAGGAAGGCACAAAAGTCTACTTGTCTACTAATTCCAAAGCTCTCTTTCATGAGGGTTGTGAAAGAGATATCTGATAGACTTGTAAGCATGATGAATATCAAAACTTTTGTCTCGGTGAGGTGGCAGTCTCAAGCTGTGATGTGCCTTCAAGAAGCTGCTGAGGATTTTCTCATAGACTTTATGAATGATAGCTACATTGCAGCTGCATTTGCTCACAGGGTCACACTTATGAGCAAAGATTTTGTGCTTGTGTCAAGGCTAAGGTACAAGTTTAATAAGGCTCTTGAGCTCATTCCTAGTCAGGATCTTAGAGCCTTCCAAATTTTAAACATCCCTCCTTCCAGGCAGCAGAAAGATTCTGGGGTTGTCATTGAGGATGTTACACATGAATACGAGACAAGAAAGTCTCAGGATATTAAAGCAGTTAAGGAAGTTGAGAGGGAGCAAGACATGATATCCGAGGACGCTATCCTTAAAGAGCAAGCTAAAATTTTAAGAGCATCCAACTCTCTTCTTTATGAAAAAGTCACAGGCCAAATGGTGGTGGATGTTTCCTTGTTTGGAGATACTGAGGCATATTTGGACATATTCCCTCAAGACACAAGTATGCTTGTAAATCCCAACATTGAGCTTGGTGACACTGTGCTCTATATCTCTCTCAGGTGTGTTTCTTTGCTAACTATTATAATGTGCATGTGCATGGCAGACAGGCACAAGGGGCTCATTGTGGCTTGTGTTTCCTTTTCCAGGTGTCTTATGAGGGATCTTCCAGAGGCTCTAGCTATGCAAATTGCCATACTTGACCCTCTAGTGACATAGTGCCTTTTCAACAAGCAAGGAACCCTTTCAAGTTTTTTTGATGATTTTAACATGCTGACCTGCAATTACATATTATACCCCTATGTTGAAGGGTAATTCTTAACTCCTTACATGTTATTTTTAACATTTTGTGGTATTCTTAACTAATTTGTTTTTTATTTTGTAGAGGACATTGGAGTCTTATTATCTTCAATCTTTTGGAGAAAGATATTATATTTATGAATTCATTGTCAAGTATCCATGGGAAAAGTAAACTGTAAGTATGAAGCATAATCTATGCTTGATGATGGCCCATTGTTTTCTATTAGTAGCTTTTTGATTCAATGTCTTCTTGCAGTGCTGCCAAACTTATTGTTGGTCACCTGAGTACCACAAACAAGGATTACAATATAGAAGCTTTCAAGTACTACAATCAAAAAGTGCCTTTACAGACAGACTCAACATCTTGTGGATGGAGGGTGCTTGCAAATGCATGGAGATATCTTGAGTCAAGGTGTCGGATGACTACACTCACTGTAAGTGTGGTTCATGTATTTATTTTGATGTTTTATGTATGTATGTCATGTCCTTTAGTTCCTTTTTCTATTTTTTTCAGTTGCATGACTATCCAGAGTCTTGGGTCATGTGGGTGAGAGAGAAGGCTGTTTCTATGGTTTTGGAAAGATCAATAAATCCAAATGATCCAGATTCTCCTTTGCCACCAAAGAAAGGTAGAGCCACCAAAGGTTTGGATGCAAAGAAAATGGATCAAAAGAAGAAAAGTCCTGCAAAGATCCATACAAAGAAAAAGGATCACAAGAAGAGTCCTACCAAGGTGAAGAGTCCTGTCAAGGGGAAGAGTCCCAAGAAGAAGATCCTTGCCAAGGGGAAGAGTCCTACCAAAAAGAAGATCCCTGCCAAGGGGAAGAGTCCCACTAAGAAGACTGCCAAGGGGAAGAGTCCCACTGAGAGCCCTGCAAAAAAAAGAGCAGATACAAAGGGACATCCATTCCACTCACCATTGAAATTCAAGGTTCAAAAGCGTCATACACTTAAGAACAATAAGGGGGAGGCACCTAGCTCACCTTTCAAGCTACCATTTATGTTGTCAAAGAAAGCTGCCAAATCACCCAAGACAGCTAGTCTTAAGGAGCCCAAAGCACCAACCCCTGCCAAGTCACCCGTGCCAAGCCCTAAGGGGTCCAAAGCACCAACCCCTGCCAAGTCACCATCACCACCCACTCCTGAACTTTCACCCCCTTCTGAACACAAAAGGAAAAGGGTCTCTGAGGATGCAGAATCCTCTCAGGCAAAAAGAAAAGTGGAATTTCATGATTGAATAGTCCACAAAAGCTATGTACACTTTTGTTCATTTTGTCCATATGAACATATATATATACCCTTTGGTGATTCATAATTCTGTACTTCAAATACTTAATACCAACTGTCGATTCTTAAATGTGTATCATGATGTCATGTAAGTTTAAAACAACATAAGTAGAGAAAAGATAAATATATTTGCAAAATGATTACAATATTGAACTTGTTTTTTCAAGTCCTTGCAAGTGGCTCAAATACAACTCTTTTTGGGGGAAGGCATGTGATGCAAGAGGTTGAATTCTCCATCCTTGTGCTCACCACAATTTCATCCACTTTGAATCTATACTCGGGAGATGTTTCATCAAGAAACTCAAGAGATTCTCTAACATCATTTAGTCTCCAATTTGTTGTTACTATCAGGCTTCTATACTCGGTGTGTGGATGTACTGTGACCTTTAGTTCAAACTCTGGACAATTTTCCTCAAAGTCGAGAGGAACCCAACTACCTAATTTGCTTCTCCATCTCCTATAGTCGTAGCCCAGAACTAATGATTGACGACATAGTTGATATGAGATAGACATAGAATTTGGGCTTACTCTACAACTAATATTGTCACCAATATGGAAAGTTTCTTTGGTGCTCCATCCGTCTCCAAGAACATTATCAAGTTCAGTCATAGAAAGTCTTCTATTAAGCCACATCGTCTTTGTCCTCTGGAAATCCATTGTTTTGAAACATGCCACAAAGACATGTATAGGCAAGAACCATTGAACTTTAATCCTTCTTGATATCCTGCCCGGAGACATAGCTTTAAGGATGTCTTCTTTGATCTTGGATTTGAAGCTTGATATAGTACATGCATCAGGAGCTTCCCAATCAAGTGAACTTATGGTGGGAACGGGTAACTGATGTAGTTCTCCATATGCACCTTCTCGTGATGGAACTTTGTATTCTGCAAAATAGACAAACAAATCCATTGTTTTGTAAAAGGAAGGTGGCTTGTCAGCATACATAGCATCTGCAATCCCTTTATGCATTGCTTTGAACGTCCCACTCAGACTCTCCACAGGTTGCCATTCCACAGCTGTTGAAGGAAATATATCTGGAATGGAATCAAAAAAAGAGAAAAACAATGGGATAATGAAAAAAATTCACTGTATCAAATAGTTTTTTTTTTTGTACTTACAGTAAGAATGCAGTGTGGGATGTTCTTCCCAGTCTAACACCATATCCTTGGCCATGTACACATGTTGAACCTTAGCTAGCCAGCCATTTTCGGTCACTTTGAAAGCAAGAACACGACCTTTCCAATGGTTTCTTACTTTATCGCGTTTAGTTCTCTTCACTCTGTGTACACCTTTGCATGAAGGAAGCATTGTTACCCAGTCATTCACACGAAAAGATATGGACTTCCAAAGCCCATCCTCTCTAACGTTATGAAAGTCACAAGAAGTTATGTTATGTGAAGGGCGACGTGCAAAAGATGCCATGGAAACTCAGAGATTAGAGAAGAAAGAAAGTATAGACGGAAACTAGAGAAACTAAAACCTCTCACAAACTAGAGAGCAAGAAAGGTATACGTTTGAAAAAAGTAGGTGATTTATCATTAATGCTCTTGTTTTGGGAGCCTTATGACATAGATTTCGTATCTTTTGACAACGCTTTTGTGAAATATAAAATAGAATAAAAGACGAGACTTCATTGCTTTGAGCCGCAAATTTAATGAGCTCTCTCGCCGAAAGCACCTAAATATAGCAGTTTCAGCCTTGTGATCAAGACATTTAGCGGTTCCCTGTCAAAATTGGACCACCAAAACCCACAATAGAGGAGACAAGAGTGCCATACTTTTGTATACGTGTCAAATAACTATTGGACTATTCCTTAATCCTTAGATTAACAAACAACCCTTTTTGAGTCATTTTTGGCCCTAATGGTTAACGCAGATGACCCTCTCATCAAGTTAATCAGGTTTATTAAAGCATAAAAATGCTTCTAAGCAAGTTCACACACAGGAAATAACTTCTAAGCGAGTTCACACGAAGGAGAATAGTAGGGGTCATCCACGTTAACACAAATGACCCGCTCATCATGCTAATCAGAATTTATTAAGGCATAAAAATGCTTCTAAGCAAGTTCTCACGCAAAAAATTAGTAGAAAAATGTTCATGAAGGGGATCCTAAGGCATGGGCGGAGAGAGGTGTTTTGGAATGGGAAGTTGAGAGATGCCCTTGGTGGTTAGATTATACTCTCCACTTGGACATGTGCCTCCAAGTGAGGAGCACTTATGGAAAGGTATTTTCTCATTGCTAAACCATGCAGGATTTTGCCTATGTTTTGAAAGATAAATGTATAGGGCCTCTTAAATCTCACTACTTGCTTTTGTCATTCGGTTGTATGTTTCATAGAGTTTGAAAGCATTGAGACAAATCACACTGAAAGTCATAGAGATTCTCCACCTCATGAGAACTCTCCACCAGCTTCACCATAGCCAAATGTAAAGCTACCTACTACAACATCATCCACCTCACACTGAGTGGCTATATCTACCTCATCTCAGCTTGTGCATGAGAGGTGCACAAAGTGACGAAATGACACTGTGCATAAAGTTCAAGAAAAGACTACAAGTAAGAAAGATTTATTGTCACAAACATGTGCTTGGAAAACTAATCTTTTATATTTTTTGATATTTGCTGGCAGATGATGAGTGTTGTCACAAATTTTGGTGGTAGACATCCACACTCTTAGCGAGGGGTCACATAGGTGGATACCTTGAGTCTCCATTGATTTTTTCATGATTTTATTACATAATGACATCTCTTTGATTCTTTCCATATAATGTGGACAATTTTCTAATGAAGATAGCTGCATCATTATCTCACACAGACTCTCCCTCAGACACAATTTCTCGTCTTGTGTGGGCTGATTTCCTACGGGTTTACGAGTGGTAGATGTAGATGTGGATGGTTGTCCCCTATGGAACAAAATTAGCACGTCACTGATACGTGCCACACTTAGCTTTGCTGCCTTTTTCATGGATGATGAGGGATGGTTTGTGTGTTTGAGCCTTATGGATCACCTTCCTAAAATACACAAGGTGGGAAGGAAGGTTGGGTTGGTGATGCATCGGACGATGTCTCTTCATGTGCAATCAAGTTATTTATACGAGAATGGAGAACAAGTGAGTACACACATCTCAAATCTTAGCTTTCACCCATGTGCATGTGTTTATACTATGGAGATGATAACATGAGAAGGTTTTGTGTAATTGTAGGTTGAAACATTGGCACTAACTATGTTGTAGCTTTTACCCATTTTTTTTGTAATTGTAGCTATCATGCATGTGTATGTGTTTATACTATTGAGATGATAACATGAGAAGTTTTTGTGTAATTGTAGGTTGAAACATTGTCACTATGTAGCTTTCATCCATGTGTATGTGTTTATACTATGGAGACGATAACATGAGAAGTTTTTGTGTAATTGTAGGTTGAAACTTTGGCACTAACTATGTCAGATTTTGCATGAGATATGAGATGACAAAATTGTGCTTTCTAGCTACCTTTTTTGGATTGAAATACTACTTGTTTTTGGTAACAAACACTCTTTTGAGGCAACTTTAGATTTTGTACCTTTGAAGGTTTTCATTAACTTATTTTTCTTGCGTGTGTATTTAGTTTTTGTGTGGCAAAACTCACAATTGTGAGTGATTGTATTAGAAAGAGAACAGAAAATTACAGATCAATCTCAAGCCCAGGCCGAGCCTTCAGAGGCGGATATTACATCAGACTTTACAACCATAAAGGCTTTGATCGAATGGCTTGTGCTGCCCAAATCCAATAATCCGAGTCATGACTTTTAGTTATCGTATATATCAATTCTTTGCTTTCTTGAATAATTACTGAGAAACTGGCCAGAGAAACTTCATTATTGAAGACACGACAGTTCCTGACCTTCCAAATATTGTAGAAAATCTAACAATTTGAGTACTGATAAGAAGGGCAGGACTCCGAAAGCGTTTTCCTCCAAGAGAAATATCCTTCTTGAAGAAACCAATCTTCCACTATCTTAAAGTTACATGTATATGATGGTGGTTATTGTGTGACTAAATATGCAGCGGGGATAAAGACCTTTTTCTTTACAAGAGACTTGCTTTTGTCTTAGTGCTAATGTTTGTGAAGGATAATTAATATCTTTTTGGTTATAGTTTTTTATCTATGTTGGGTTATTCCTTGATCTTATTTCCTTGCATATAGGATGATAATTGTTCCCTTGGGGCATTTGGAGTTTGAAAGAAGGGTTGTGTTTATCTGAGGAGAGTCCTTGGTTATATTGTGGCTTTTGTTATTTGCAATATGATTAGGTTGGTTTGGATTTTGTTGGGGCTCCCAATTATACTAAGTGTAGAGCTTAATAGACAAAATAAATAGAAATAGTTAATTTGCAATGAGAAATGTCCTTGTTCTATATATTAAATTTTTATTTTAGTGTTAGCCCTCAAAGTGAAGTACCTAATGCTAGATTGTGGGTAGTTCACTCATTTAGGAATTAGGGATGTCATATGGAAAGGAGAACATACATGTCATCCCTCCTCATGTGTTTAGAGTGGAGAAAAGCTCGCACAAAAAAGCCAATTGCCAATAAAAGCTCATTGAAGTAAGCTCGCAAAAAATATCCCCTGGATTCATTGGGTAGGGCCGTTGCTGGACTGGTTTAGCCATGCTATTCAAGGGAATTGTGTGTTGCACCACGGAAGGTGGAACACCTTTCATATCATGATATGTCCAAGCAAATATATCCTTGAATTCCTTGAGAAGCTCTTTGAGTACATATTCCTCAGTCTTTGTCAGATCTTGGGCCATCATGGACTCCATTGCTTCCATCGATAGGTGTTCTTTGGGCCTTTGTATACACAACCTTACGCTCCTCCGTGGTGTAGGATTTGAAATGATCAGGTACAGGGTGTAAGTCTATGGGGTCTCGTTGTTCTGTGGATTGTGATTTCTCTTCCGCTTCCTTTTATTGTTGAGCTAACTCTTGATTTTGTCATCTTCTTACAGTACGGCTCAACTTTGGCTTCTCTGTAGCTTCTAGCTGTGCGATATCAATGGGTTGTGGACTACACCACATGACGCTTTGAAGGTATTCACCCCAATTATCTACCAACTTTTGATGAGCATCACATGCCTGCATATAACTGAGCCATTCTGCAGTAGATTTCTTTTCATTTATCCTAGCACATACATTGGCTCGATATTGTCGCATCTTATATTGCTTACTCCTCTTGTATAATTTTTGATTATGGCTACTCATGTCTTCTCCTCTCCCAGATAGATTGTCATTTAGGGTACCATTGGGCCCCGAATGGTTTGTCCCCACATTGCACCAAGATTTAACTCAGATTCTTCGTCCTTAGAGTCAATTTCAATTGATGATTTTGACTGCAAATCGTGTGGGCTATAGTCTTTTGAGACGCTACTGGTTCCAATATCAGTCAAGCCTTCATCTAGTAGGTCATCAGAAGCTATATGCATTGCTCCTATCATATTTAAAGGTACAAGTGGCGGCATTTCATCCCCCTCAGGTGTTACCCATGTCGTCCCCCTATTTCCCCAAGTGTCTATGGTTGCTGCTAGGTGGACCCAATCCACATTGTCAGACTTAGTCATCCCAGGTAGGACATCCATATCAATGTCCTTTTACACGTGTAACAATACTGCAATGGGGCTGAGTGAATTGTAGTGTCAGATTTATGATCAATTATAGATCTGTTTTCAAGAGGATGTGCTCGGCCAGTTACAAGATCAACTCGAATGACAGAGTCTTGAAACTGCAAGTAGACATGGTTTTTAGACCAGTTATGCACCATTTTTTCTTCCCTCATAAAGAAAGTCCTAGTATCATCTCAGATAACATAGTGTGCTTGGAAAAATCCATAACAATGAAGGTATGCCTTATTTTGTGTCCAAAGACCTTGATCTTGATATCTTCTAGCATCACAATAGGTTTAACTGTTGGAATTAGGGTTGCAGAGAAACGCACACAACTTGGAGAAGACGAAGGAAGCTCAAGGCACACAATAGAGAATGTGTTACTTAGTGTGCAATGTAAAGATAGATAGCCCTAGAGTAATGGACGTATATACAATGCTCGAGGGAAAAAACCTCCTAAAGAGGGAAAAAATGCCCCGACGGTCTTAGTGTGTTCACACACATCACTACCACTCGTATATGGTAACAAATCCCCCCCTGGAGTGATGCGGTGAACGAGAGCTGGCACATGAGTGAAGGGAAGTGCCATGCCCTGAGGACATGATCAGTCCACAAAGGGGAGTTAGCCCAAAGCTTTGCGGAAAGCTTCAAGCTTCTCATGAGACAATGCCTTTGTGAAAAGATATGCAAGGTTGTCCTGTGTTGGCACATAAGCCAAGATGATCTCTCCTGTTGAGAGCCTCTCCCTGACATAGTGGTAATGCATCTCAATGTGCTTTGTGCGCGCTCTAACTGTCAATGTAGATAGTGTTGGCAGTGTCTTGTCCAACACCCAAAACATCCATAAGGCGTCTGAGCCATACACACTCAACCGTAGCTGTGAAGACTGCCCTGTACCCAACATCACAACTCAAAGTGGCCACAATAGGTTGCTTCTTTCTCAACCATGATATACATGAACTGCTAAGCATGAAACAAAAATCACTTGTGGACACTCACATGTCAAAACAACCAGCCCAATCTGAGTCCAAAAGAGCATGTAAGTATGGCGGCAATGATCCCCCCTTGGGATAAAACAAGCCAACATGTAAAGTGCCATTAAGGTAGCGGAAAATCCTCTTGACAGCCTGCCAATGCTTAGACCCTGGGCTATGCATAAATCTGCTGAACTGTGAGACTGCAAACTGAATATCCGGCCTCGTGTTGCATACATAAATGAGGCAGCCAACAGCAGTTTGATAAAGAGTGACATCAGCAGGATCGCCAGCATCATGTAGACTCAACTTCAAACCTGTTTCCATGGGAGTGGCAATAGGTTTGCAATCCTCAAGTCCAAACTTACATAGCAATGTCTCTATGTAACTTTTCTGACACAAGGCAATACCACCATCACACTGCTTAAACTGTATACCCAATTAATGATGCAACAGCCCCAAATCTTTCATCTTGAAAGTAGCATTCAAATCAGCCTTAAATTCAGCAATATGTATCTCATTTGGTCCAGTGATCCGCAAATCATCGACATAAAGAACCACAATGAGAAGTACATCACCCTCATGCTTTACATACAATGTGCTTTCTGTTGGACTATTACGAAAGCCTCGTTTGACCAAATGAGTGTCAACTTTCTCATACCAAGCACGAGGAGATTGCTTCAACCCATACAAAGCCTTCTTACATCTGCACACTTTGTCCTCTTGTCCTTTTATGACAAAATCGCGAGGTTGCGTTACATAAACTTCCTCAAATATGTCACCATTCAAGAAAGTGGTAACAATGTCTGATTGATGTACATCCCAACCAAAATGAGCTGCCAATGCACATAGAAAATGTACCGTAGTCATACGACAAGTGGGAACAAAAGTCTCTTGATAATCTATGCTTTTTTGTTGTGCATAACCCTTTGCAACAAGTAGAGCCTTATGGCGATCGATCTCACCATCCGGCTTGTGTTCAACTTGTAAACCCACTTCGTACCAATGGTCTTTTTGCCAGGAAGCAAGTCACATAAAGTCCATGTGTCATTTTCTATAAGTGCATCATATTCTGATTGCATGGCAGCCATCCAATTTTCTAAATTTTGTCCTTCATCAAAAGACAGAGGCTCCTCAACATCATGTAAACTATACACAGCCAAAGCATAATAATCTGATGCATAAGATGCATGGTGAGATCCTGAATGAGTACGACTAGACAAAGGTGCATCCAATTTACTATCACGCAAAGTGTGCACCAGCCATTTTGGCATACGTCTAGCCTGCTCATTTTTAGCCCTTTCCTCATCAAGTACATCATGTGCATCTGCATCAGGAATAGGCTGATCTGTAACATTTTTAGAAACCCCCATAGGCTGTACATTTGCCTCATTGGAACTTACATTCGTATTTCCACCATTGAAAAGAGGCAACAAAGTGACATAAATGTCATGGGAGCTTACATTACTGTCTCTAGTACATGACAGCAAGGGCTGAACAGAATCTTCCACAAACACTACATCCCGTGACACCAGAATACGTTTTGTTCGCAGATGATACAACCTGTAACCTTTGCTTTCAGCACTATAACCAACAAAAATACATTTGACAGCCTTATCATCCAATTTTCTACGCTGTGTTTGTGGCACCAAAGCATATGCCAAACAACCAAAAACACGCATGTGCTCAATAGAAGGCTTTCTATCATGCCATGCTTCATATGGAGTAATAGACTGCAAAGCTTTCGTAGGACACGTGTTTAGTACATAAGTGGCACACATGATGGCCTCAAGCCAAAAAGAATGCGGCAAAGCTTGACTTTTGACCATAAATCATGCCATTTCTGTAAGTGACATGTTTTTCCTCTCAGCAACACCATTTTGCTGAGGTGTATAAGGCACTATACATTGGTGTTTTATCCCATGACAAGCCAGAAATGCATTGAATTCATGAGACATATACTCCCCCCCACGATTGAAACGGCGGGTGCCCATAGTACATTTCCAGACATTTTCAGCCATAGCCAGAAATTGTTTGAAGCACATAAAAACTTCGAACTTTGCTTTAAGTGGAAATACCATGCATGCCTGGAGTAATCATCAATGAAAGTCACGAAGTACTGGTAATTGCCCAAGGAGGGAGTTTGCATGGGCCCACAAACATCACTATGCACAAGCTGCAACCTGCATGTGGCCTTAACTGAACCATCCTTTGGAAACTTAGAACGCTGCATTTTACCCAGATTATAGCCTTCACAACCATGTTTGATAGGTGCTTCAAGAGGCGGCAAAGAAGCAACCATATTAGATTTCTACAAACTCAGTAAACTCGCAAAATTCAGATTATCAAAACGTGCATGACAAAGTTTTTCATCTGAAATAGCCCTTGAATGTGCAACAACATTTGCAAAATTTTGTCCACACTTGTCATACAAAGTGAGCTTATACAGTCCACGACAAAAAAGGCTAGATACAACAATTTCATCACCAAAATTGAGATCATGAACTGTACATCTGTCATCCACAAATTTGACTACAAGTCCAAGTCTAGCAAGTGCAGATACACACAAGAGATTCTTCTTGATCCCAGGTACATAAAGTGTATCAACAAGTGTGAAGGAACTACCATTTGTAGCAATAAGCACAATCTTTCCACCTCCCTGAACCGGATAAGAGGCATTGTTGGCAAGTGACTGAATTCCCATGAGGGACAGACTCGATAGAGGTAAACAATTTACGACGTGGTAATGTGCTTTGTAGCACCACTGTCGAAATACCACACATGTGAATCTGCAGCAACTGACAAGCATGCATCATGGACAACAGGATTGTAAGTACACTTTGCACTAAAAACCCATTCTGCATCAACATCAGCAACACAGTCTCCTTTCATGGAAGACTCAACAATGGCTACATTTGTAGTGGAACCAGCAGTCGCCGTGGAACCACTCTCTTTCTTCTTAGTCTCTTTGGCCTTCAACTTAGGACACGACTTGATCAAGTGATCATTAGCTTTACAATAATGGCAACGCATTTTCTTTTTGCCCTTATCACCAGAATTTTCAGACGAATTGCTGCCAACAGAAGCATTAGGAACATAATTTTTTCCACTCGCAGCAGAACCATAAGAAGTGGCTGTATTGCTGTTACCACCCTTTCTCTGAGAAGTAAAAAGAGCCTGTTCAACCGCACGCTGCCTAGTCCTGTTTTTTCTAGAAAGTGACTCTTGCAACAACAATGTGCATAATGCATCAAACTTGACAACTTCAGGATTTCCTTGGGTCATAAATCTCCAAGTACTAGAAAAAGTCTGGTAAGAATCTGGTAAGGCATCAAGAACAGTTTGCACAAGGAAACTATCTGAAATGACTTCACCTGCAGAAATAAGTTGCTCATTGATATCCTTGACACTAGCAAGGAAAGTGTCCATATCATCTTCCTCATGCATCATCTTCGACTCCAGCTCTTTACGGAACAAAGCAATTTTAGGCTCATTGCGACTTGCATAAAGACCAGCCAACATATCCCAAGCCGGTTTTGCAGATTTTGCTAAATGGATGTGAGGAACAATGGTGCGCTCACAGACAACACAATCAATGCATGAGCCTGCGCATCCTTTACATCCCAACGAGCTTGTTCTGCCGAAGGCAAAACAACACTAACAATAGCAATCCTTGCAGCAAGACCTGCAACATCCTCAACATCGCCTACATCCTCAGATTCAGGACGTACATCAATGCCCTGCACAATATTCGAGACGCCCTTTGACACAAGAACGTGTTGCATCATATAAGCCCACATAGGGTAATTGTCCCCATCCAACCTGTCCTTAGCAACAAACATCTTGAAGACATCTGTGTTGTTGTCAGCCATGGTAGATGCTGCACCTGATGTGAAAACTGCCCGAAAATAGGAGAAATGGAGCGGAAACAACACTTGCTGTATAGCACAGACAGTAGAAGACTTTAAGGCACCTGTTATGCAGAAATCGGCATTGATAGAAATTCTGCTCAAAATGACGAACTTGCCTGTGCAGACCTGCCTGTAGTGGAAACGAAGGCTGAAATGAGCTGAATCAGAAATATTTGTTGACCTGTGAACGCTCGCCACACCTCACTGTAATCGGAAAAAGTGAGCAGGCGTGTGCTGGAGCAGCTGGCGACTAAGCCCAAGAGGAATTAACCTACTCTGACACCAATTGTTGGGATTAGGGTTGCAGAGAAACGCACACAGGTTGGAGAAGACGAAGGAAGCTCAAGGCACACAATAGAGAATCTGTTACTCTCTTGAGACTGCATGTGGAATAGGAATTGGCCTTGGGTTTGGTGTATAGGCAGCCCTTGGGTTCCAAGTTTGGTACGATGTTGCACCTTGCAGTGGCTCGAGGTTCATATGTGTGGCCCTCGGCATAACAAACGTGGGATGTGACATGCTAATGCTAGCTGGTATGGTCTCATTGAAATAAGGGCTTGGATGTTTTGGTCGTGGAGCATAAGTTGTTGAAACAATGGGAGGGGTAGGAGCTACATGAGCACGAGGGCCCATATGTGCATATGATTGATACACACTTGTAGGTACTATTGTAGGCATTGGGCCACCATGTAGTGGTGCTTTACTAATAAATGAGGTCCATGGTGTGTTTTTGGTCATGCCCATCACTGGGGTAAGCATGGAAACTGTGGTGTCATCAAGAGAAAGATGAGCTAAACTTAAAAAGGTAAAGCTATCGCTTGTGGGCCTAGATTGTATTGAGACCCCTGACGAAACAACATATGGAGGATCCATCGGGCTTATCGAGGGAGCCTCCATTTGTGATAAAGTTGGTTGCTCAGCCTTCCCTGTATCCAAGAATCTCATGAGACCCGTTGAAGGCATGTGGATCCCTTTGTTCTGCCTCTCCATCTCAATAACCCAATGGATGCCATCACAAACTCTTTGTTGTTGATCCTCTATGCTAGTAGCACCCGTTGTGGATTATAGGACATCTAACCAACCCACGTGATAGGTGTGACGTGTATAGGTCGATCAAAGTCTCCATTTGTAGTTCATACTCCCAATTTTCATTTAGAAACACTCCATCTAGGATTGAGGTGCTAGGGGTGTCCTTTGAACAAGATGCAATGTGGCTCTCTATGGTTTGACTCTTAGTGGTTGCTAATTCAATATCACTCAATTGGTCGACTAGCATGGATGTTGACATAGGGGCCTTCGCCTTTAGCTCTCTCCGTTGCTCAACCTTGCGTAAGCTTTCGATTTCCTTTTTTCTAGCTGCAAAGGATATATTGCTCAACCTCTTGCACTTTGGCAAGGCTTCTACCATTAGGTAATATAATCTCGGAGGGGAATAGCTCTGAAGAGTCGAGGGGTGCAGTGAATGGAGTATTCACATGCACACTCTCCAGGAGCATGGGGTCTACATTGGTCATGAATGGTGAATTTACTTCCCCACCCCCTTCATTTACATCACTAGCTCCATGTTCAGAGAAAGTGGCTCTACTAAGAGTCTTTTTCAAGCGGCTAAACACGCTCGGCCCAGACCGTGGGCCCATGGCATGTAGGTCTTGGCTTGAACCATCGAGATTGGGCATCGGGTAACCTTCCATGAGGTCGTAGTCATAGGAAGAGTCACTAGATGCAATATGTGGGTCCTGAGTGGTACTACCTTGGGTTCCCATTGAGGGCCTAGAGCCTAATGTGGAGGAATAATGGGTGTCCGCGTAAACGGAGATACTCTCTATGTGATGGCCACACGACCAGAGCGTAGGTGCATGTGATCTCAACACTCTAGAAGTCTTGGCGAGTTCCCGTGAAGGCTGCTCACCTAGTTTTTTGGGTGTTTTGCAAACCAAATTTACTCTCATTTTTTTTTTTTTAATGGTCCTTTTTTCTAACCAAGCCACAAAATATGATGTGCAATAGCTCAAAACGAGCGTCTTGGTTAGAGGGGCGTGCTGTGCTTTACAACTCCCGATTTGGTTACTAAAGATCCTTGGAAGCCTAAAAACAGCCTTTTTCTAGTCGAAAAGAAGGCTAAAATTAGTAAGTTCAAGTGGTAAGTATGAAGGGAAGGGTGGAGGACTTGAAGGACTTGTTCCACATGCCCTCCCCTCACTTGACGGGCTAGTCTTTATATATATAGTAGCATCTATATTATATCATAAGACTGAGGACTGAGGCTTGGGTTTGGATCCCGATCCCTTCCTTTTAAAACAAGATTTTTTCTTTTTTCCTTTTTGTGGGACGGGTGTCTAACCTCACTCCTATCTTATTGCAGACATAGCGAGAACCACAAATATAATTGTCAATCCATGGGACGAAGCTGACTCGACTAGCATAGAGGCTACAAGAGGTTGGCAATCTCTTGGAAAACAACAAACAACTCGCATCTAACTCAAGCTACACTCAAGTGACTGAAATCACCAAAAGACAATCGCTCATTGGCAAACAAATCACATCTGTTACATCATGAAATGACATCCAAACGTAACAAAACTTCTAGGACACGTTTATATGACCTAAGCACACATGCTTATGGTCTCAAATCCTTAGGTCAAGTGCAAAAATTGCAATTATTAACAGTACTGGATTTTTGACCTAATTATTTTTGACCCAGAATGCATCTAAATGCTTAGCAATGATGTCCCAATACCCCGCCTATACTTAGTTTTTGATTTTAAAGCTTAAATTACTACCTATGATCATATTAGGCCACGGGTTGGCGACGCCAAAAGCTACAAAATATCATGAAATGCTTACGTCAATGCGTAGAGCTCTTACCTGCGGTTGCAACGCAACAGATGCAACTGCAATGTGACAACCAGGGAGGGAGTAGGAAGCGCTAGAAGGAGAGAAGTGAACGTCGTTAGCTCACGCTGTATTTCATTATCCAAAAACTTTAATAAAACTTTACAAATTGGCTTCTATACCTTAGCCAAGGTTTTTGGTGGTCAAAACTAATAATCTAGGAGCTCTAACGAAAGACAGGTTGATACAATCTGGAAGCTTGTAGCCCCGGCTCGTTTATCCGGAAAATAGGAGTTACAATATTCCCGATTCATCAAAATAATAAATGTTTTTACAATGAAAAGCTCCGAGTTAATTTGCTGCTAACATTCCCCCCCTCTTCGCTTGCGTCATCCCTTGACACAGCTTTATGGACTGAATTAATCTTTGGGTTGACGGCTGGTGAGGCGGTCTTTAAGTACATGAAGTGCCTTCTCATATCTGATCTTTCTTTCTTTGTCTACAACTTGCAAGAACTGCATGGTGACCCTGTTTTGGAGCTCAATGGCTGAGTAGACAACAAATATGGAGGTTAGGTTGCTTATCACTGGCCCAAATATCTTCGTTTGCCAAGTGAAGAACTCTGTGTAAAATGATTCCTCAAACGCCAACATATTGCAAGAAGGTAAGAACATGCATTGGGCGTAGAATCCGTAAAGAACTTCTTTGGAGAGCTGGCTACTGAGGTCGTAGCAAAGACCCTTATTGCCCTCGAGAAATGACATCCACGGTGCCCCTGCTTGCTCTGGCTCGTGAAATCTTCAATATATATGAGCAGCATTCTGCAAATTTTATAGAGCATAGCACATGAGAGATCAGGGGGACTTTCAAAGAATGTCATGGCGCCTGTTAGGGTTTTCACCATGTATTCCTCTGTCAATGTTCCCTTTTTTGGAGCTGGCAATCTTGGATAATTCAGCCATATAGGCCGCTTCTTTGTTATTGCTTCATGTGCTTGCCATGTCCTTACCCTTGGTATTGGACAAAAGGTTGGGTCTTTTTGGAGGTCGGCGGGTGCTCTTGTGAACATAATCAAATATCTGGGATTCTTGTTCAGCCAGCTCTTTCTCCACTTGGGGTGGACTTCTTATGTGCCTTCTACCTGCATGTCTTTGTATAATCTTTCTTTGACTTGTAAAAGCTCTACCTTGATCAAAGGATATGGCAATGATTGTTGATTCCATTGTGCATTGATTTGGTTGGGAGTGAGTAGAGTGATGTTGAATGGAGAACTCTCAAATCCCAATCAATCGCTGCTTTCCATTGTTCATCTGTCTTCTGAGCAACCTTCTCCTTAAGTGCATCTTCTTCAGCTTTAGACAGCTGGACTATTGGTACTTGCTCAACATCTGTTAGTGGTACTTGGAAATCTTCCTCTCCTCCTAGTTCTTTTGGCGGCTGTGTTTCAATCTCAGCAAAAGAGACTGAGGGAATTTCAATGCTTGGTTGCTCTGAGGTACCAGCTTCTTCTTGCGTCTCTGGCTGTCCATCTCGCAGCAGCTGATTGACTCGCTTGAGCTCTACTATCTCCTTGAACAGTTGTTCTTCTCATTGTACCCGCATCAATGAAAGGTCTCTTCGTTGTGACTGCTCTAGCTTTAGCTCGAGTTCAAGATCTTTAAGTTCTTCTTTTCCAAAGCCTTAATACACTTCATCGGTACCTTTGATCGAGGCAACTATATCTATCGCAAAAATGCTGCCTGATCATTGATTTTTTACTCTGAATATTGCAGTGAAGCATTCGCTACGTCGAGATGTACTTGGATCTTCTATACTGACAGAGTTGTAGTTAAGAGATCATTGGTAACCTTTGTCAGTTGTTCGTCTTTGGTTTTGCAGGCATCTGTTAACTTGTTCAGAAGTTCACCTAGCTCTTCCATTTCTTTTTGTTGCTTCTCTTTGGCCAGCTGGTGTTGTTCAGCTTCAACTCTCAGATCCTGGATTTGTCTTTGTAGATCTGTGATGACATTCATCTTGTCTTCTAGCTCTCCTTGTAGAGCATCAATAACCATCTCTAGCTCCCTAGCCTTAGCACTGTGGCTAAGTGTTGCTGTTCGCATTTTCTCAGTCATCTCTTGCATCTTCTTGGCATATTCATTAACTTGTCGGATGACTTCGTCATTTGTCTGCCAATATTCATGCTCTGTAGGATGCCTAGATGTTTCAGCAATCTCTGTGTGTGGCTCCTTGGGTTGTTCTGTAGCGATTGCTTGTGGTTGTGTCGGGGTTTCTACCTCTCCTTGAGGCACTGCAGTTGCCTTGATTGCTTTGTCTTCATGAGGCTTTGTGGATGCCTCAGCCGTTTCCTATTGGGTGGTGGTACAAGGTGTGGTTTCTACCTCTGTTGCCTTGGGTTATTCAAAACTTGCTACTCCTCTAGTTCAGGCTCCTTCTCTTTGGCTTGCTCACCCTCAGTGGGTCTAATTTTTGGTGAAGGTGGAGGACGTGGCATAGGTTAATCTTCATGTTCTGTATATGGTGATGATGTTCTAGGAGACATCTCACCCTGTTCCTGTTGGGCTTTACTTTGTTGGGCCACTTTAGCGTGTCTCTACTGCTCCGCCGCATCTTCCTTTGCTTTTTTCTCAACTTCTTGAGCTTCTTTTAGCCTTAAGGCTTCTGCTTCCTCGTACATGCATTCAAGAGAATCCTTCAAATCTTCTGGTTCTTTCCTGGTAGGATTCTTGGTTTGTGGTCCTCTTATATCTTTTGGAACCCAACTTTCTGGGTCCTCACCTGCAGCTTGGCGGCTTCTTTCATAGGTTTGTTTTTACCTTTCAAACCTCGCCTTCTTTTGATGAGGTTCCTCTTGGTGTGCGGCCAGTGCTTTTTTCTTCATATCCTCTCTTCTGGCTCTCTTCTCTTCATTGTGTGAACTTTTGCTGCTATGTGCTTCATGAGAGCTTTCTGCTGACTCTTCATCAGATTTGTAAACTCTCTTTGTTGAGCGGGTGGTTCTTGGAGATGGTTGTGCAGACACAATTCACATATTCTGATCCGGGGCAAGCGACAAATTGTCTGCCATGCCAATAGCATGGTACGCTATTCTTGTTAATACCTCAGGTGCACCCAGATACGTGCTCTTACCCTCTTTCTTGGTACCCTTTAGTGTTGATAGCACATACTACGCGTGATCAATGAGTTGCCTGGTTGTCGACTTCAACACTTGTGTAAATGTAGACGCAACTGTATGATTAGGTGTCGTGTACCTTGGCGGTCTCTTTGCTAGAAAGTGGAAGTGCTGGTGATACAACCGTGTTGGTTCTTCCACTTGCTTCTGGATGGGGTTAGCAAAGGTTTCCGCAGCAGTCTCCTTAGTGAAGGTGCCTGCTGCCTTTCTGTCTCGAGCCCTCATTGTCATCCCTTCTGTTGGCAACTTCAAAGCCTCGGCCACAATTTTCTTTGTGATCATTACTTCGACTTTCCACCCTTGTTGGTCAGTAATTTGGGTTGACCCATCTTCCTTAATTGTAGACAAGAGCTCATAGGCTTTCTAGAAGTTTACGCCACACGATTCTTGGTCGTAGAATTCTCTGAGGCCGAGCCTTCTATTGGCCTCCTTGTGTCTGGCTTTGCCGCGACATCATACATTTCTTTTGGTAGTAGTTGCAGCTCTACTTGATGCCCTTCTTCACTTTTAAACCTGCCTGTGAAAATTGTGGTGTTGTTTTCTTCAAGCTGTTCTCTGGATAGATACGTTGCTTTGGCCATTTTTACTGAACTGGGGTCCAGTTGGTATGGTGGCAGCTCTTGCAGCTTCTCTTTTTGGGAGACCCTCTTCTCGGCTTTCTCCGCATCTTGCAAGTGAATAGAATGCCAAAGTCAGAAAAATTTTACAATTTCCGCTCTGAAATTCCCTTGAGTCTGAATTGCTGACAAATTGAGTCCCAATTTGCTTCAAATCAAATTTTAAACATGCATAGATGCATAAAAACATGAGATCAAAATCATAAAGTCCAAGCAAAATTTTCAACAAAAGTAAATAATCGTGATTATTTATAGCAGCTAAGGATTTTATTCAACTTTTTGGAATTTTGGCATCATAAGCTTGAAATATATATCAATTAGATACTCTGAGTGAAGTGTGGGCTCATTTGAGTGCACATGATGGAAGTGGTGCCAGATTTAGGCTTTTTGTCTCTGAAACAATAGATATAAAGGGAATTTGAGATTTTGAGATCCAAATTTGTTCAAACGTGGTTAGTGGGCTTAGGACATCATGTGCTTTGGTTCCATGAAGTCAAAGCTGCAATTTCCCCCCATCTTGGCAAAAAAGTAAATAATTGCGATTATTAACTTTTTCATCAAAATGAATATTTTTTGGTGCAACTTGGTTCCAGGCATGATGTAGACCCTGTGTATGAGATATGAAATGATTTGGATCAAAAAATGTAATTGATAACTCAAAATTTGGTTTGGAAGGACTTCTTTGCGTGTTTTGGCAATTTTCCAAGTTATTGTTGATCAATTTGGCTCATACTTAAAACGTGGCATGTAATAGGTGTGGACAAGTGATAGGTGAGGTGAAGGTTCCATTTTCAAGCCAAAAATTTGCAAAAGTAAATAATCGCAATTATTTATAGCAGTCAATCTTTTTGCTTAACTTGACAAATTTTGACCTAAATATATTCAATACACCTAAAACAAGTCCTAAATTGAATTTGGTAAAGTTTTGTCTTGTCAGCATCACTTCATGCATTGTCGACTCTGAGATCACCAATTTTTGTGACTACATGGCCCGTGGAGTTGGTTAGTCACTTTTGAAGCTATGGACTTGTCCGCTACATAGTCCTGAAGCTATTCATCCAATTTTGGCCCATTTGGAGTCAATTTGACTTCGTATGTAAAATTTGACGCTTTGTAGCCTTCGAGTTGTTTTCTGATTTTCGAGGGCTTGCCTTGATTGATTTTACAAAACCAACCATATATATTGTATATAGACCCAGTCTAGAAGCTGTCTGTGGAGTCAGAATCCAATTCTGGTATCTGCCAAAAACCTAGCTTTTCTACTTAGTACCCCCCTCGACCCTTGCTGAATGGTCAATTGGTGATATAGAAGTGTTCTATTATATGGGGGTATGCTACAGTTTAAGTCTTGTCCAATTTGGTTGAGTTGACAGGCCGCTACGGTCAATTTTTGGTCGTAGGACTTCATGCACTGCTCGGATTCTAGGGTTTTTTCTGGGGTTTAGACTAGCTACTAGACATACATAATGGATCATTGATAAATATAGAACTTGCCCCTCATGTCTCGTGTGAGACGGCGCTGTAAACGGGCGACTGTGGACTCCGAAAATCGCGCGCGAAGGTCAAAGGCTCTCTCTCCAAAGGCGACAAGTAGAAATGAGGTTATTTTAGCCTATCTTGGGTATCTATACTCGGACTTCCCGAACCATTTTTCCCCAAATTCCCTGTTAGTCCTACTAGGCCGTGAAACCTATGTTAGACTCAAAAATTTCTTTAATCGGATTCCTGTAGCTCATTCTGCAAGAATTCTGCAAAAGTAGGCCTTGGCCGCCTAATTTAGGCTTCCCGCTTCCATTTGTCGATTTGAATGAATTTTTTTGTGCCTATCTGCCTTGTCCTTCTGATCATCAACGTGTCTTCAATTTTTTCATATGAGCTCATTTGCTATTTATTATTAATTTTTGACCTGTTTATTGAAAAATCAAAGAAAATACCAGAATACGCTAAAAAAGCAAATGGAAATCCAATAATTAAGAAAATCCTTTGAAAAACACAGCTTTATTGTTTTTTGTCGGATTTCTCTATTTTTAAGTCCCAATACAAGAAAAATGATAAAAAATAACCAAAAAAGACTATTTTTTGATGATTTTCTTATAGTATATACACTATTTTCACACATTGGGGAGATGTTATCAAGTAAATTTCCCCTGTTGATGATTTATAAGGGCATTACTAAGTAATTTTGCAAAAATCCCACATTAACATAAAACTTTTTCCTGCCTCTTCAAACATTGCCCTTCATTACTTAGTTCCCTTCCACACCTCCTAGATGGCATACTCCGGGGCGACTGTGTGCATGGGTTGAACAATCGTGTCTATGCATAGCCTTGGTTGGCTCTACCATGCTTTGAAAATCAATGCACTTCAAACCATTATATTGTGCAAGAGTTGGGTCTTGAGTAATTAACTTAAGGGTTTCTGATGAGGTTTTCTTTTGCTGTCTTCCAAAGAGCAAATCTTGTAGCTTGTGTGCTCTTTGCTTGATTGTACCATCATGATGCTTTGGCACGCTGATATCTTGAGCTATCGGTACCAATAAAGATGGTTATTGTCGAGCTTTTACCCGCCATTGGTTTCTTGGTTTGCTTTGAGAAGAATGGTGTGGTTGAGTCTTTTGAGACTTAACTCTCCATTGCTTGATTGGTTTTACAGTTTACGGAGAAGATAAGTGCTCCTTTTTCTTCCAAATCCATTTGTATTAGGTTCCCTGCTCGAAGATTCTCCTCTTTCTGCTTTGAGCTTTGGAACCGTCTTTGGTACTGTAGATGATGTTTTGGGCATCCAGATTTGAATTGGCTTGTCTTTGAGCTGTGTCTTTGGTACCCAAATTTGCCTGACTCCTTGCATGTTACTTGTAGCATTTGCTTGTCGATGGGATGGAGAAGAGTGATAGCTTAGTGGTTTGCTCTGCTGGTTACCTCCTTTCCGTTCCTCCTTACTTGGTGCAATTGAAACAATGAGTTGTCCGTCTTTAGGTGATAGTTTGAGCTGGTTGGTATCCCAATCTGGTACTGCCTTGTATGTCCGCATCCATGGGATTCCAAGAATCATTGTTTCATTCATGTGTTCATCTGGTAAGCATACAAATTGATGAGGGCATGAACATCCATGTACAATCACATTTAACTTGACTACTCTCAATGTTGGTGTTGGGTTCTTGTTGTCCTTTAATAGTCGCTATTCCTATTGTCAAAGACTAACGTGTTGCTTTCTTGTATGTGGAATAATTGACTGCATTTACTCGAGCTCGTGTGACCAAATCATTTGTGCTATGATTGTTCAATTGTACTTTGATGCGAAGGTCCATTCCATCTAACCATTCATCATCTGTTGACACTGTATCTTTCTGTAATTCCCATTGTTGGTCTTCTAGCTCTAGAGTGTTGATGGAAATTATCTGTTGATTTTTGAGAGCAGCTTTCCATTTGAGTACTCAAAGCCGAGCTTCTTCTTGGGCTTCATCAATAACCTGCTCTGTCGTTTTATCTTTCGTTGCTTTGCTGCATGCATTTTTTCTAGCAATTCATTGGTTAGTGAAAAATTGTACTTCTTTAAACGGCATCCACTAATCCAATTAGCCATTGGTTCACCATCTAGGGTGGACAACTTAACTGCTTCACTTGGAGATACATCTTCAATGACAAACGGTCCATTTTCCTTTTTCTTAAACTTGGGAATGTGTTGCTTAAAGGAATAGACTAAAACTAAGTCCCCTTTTTAAAAGATTTTGGTAATTAGATGGGAATCAAAAAATTGTTTTTGTTTCTACTTTTGTGCATAGATGTGAGCTATAGCAGTTAGCCTTTGCTCATCAAGCTTTTTTAAATCTTCAAGTCTCTCTGACAATTCATGTCCATTCCACTCAAGATCCTTAGCTACCCTTAAGGTCGGGAATAGAAATTCTATCGGCAGTATGGCATCAAGACCATAAACAAGGTTAAAGGGAGTAGCATTTAAAGCTATTTTGGATGAAACTCGATAAGCCCATAGAGCAACATGGAGATTCATTTCCCAATCTGTCCGTCCTGAACTAACCACTTTAGTCAATACCAAGCTAAGAATTTTATTTGTATGCTCAGCTTGTCCATTTGCTTGTGGGTGATAGGGAGCCGATTTGTTATGGATGACCATAAATTCATTAAGAAAATACTCAATTACCTCATTGAGGAAATGAGTTCCCCTATCGTTGACAATTTCTATTGGCAGTCCATATCTTGTGAACACGTACTCATATAAGAATGTGACTATGGTTCTGGCATCATTCTTTTGAGTTGCTTTAGCCTCGGCTCACTTGGTCAAATAGTCCGTAGCTACAATGATATATTGAGCTTGGGTTCTATAAGCAGGTGGATGTATTGGCCCAACAAAGTCTATGCCCCATTTTGCGAAAGCTTTAGCCCCCATCATTGGTCTTAATGGCATGCTATCTACATGGGTTGGCATTTTTGCTTGTTGGCATGCATCACATAGTCGAACATATTCTTTGGCATCTGCAAAAAGTGTTGGCCACCATATGTCTGCCATTAAGATTGCTCTTGTGGAGGTCTCACTAGAAAAGTGACCTCCAGCTAATCCAACATGTGCTTGTTCTATAATGGGAATATATTTGACTTCATTTGCACAAAGACGTAGATGTTAATCTTTACCTCTTCGATACAATTGGTTTCCAATAAGAGTATAGTCTCTTGCTTTGGTTTCAATTGCTCTTTGACAGCGTTTGCTCATATCCTTAGGAAATGTTCGGTTTGATAAGTAAGTAATTAAATAGTTACTTCACTTAGGAACATGCGACATTTGGAACAATGTTACATGAGGTATGGGTGCTTGTTTTTTACATTGAGGGCAATTTTTCACAAATGAACGAACATCACTCCTCATAGTTGGCCAAAATACTCCAAGTCTCAAGATCCTTTGCATAGTTTGGTCTTCCGCAAAGTGAAGTCCTACTATGGTAATATATACTTGACTTAGGTATTGGGTTTTCTCCTCTAAATTAATGCATAAAAGCAATATTTCATCTTATTCCAATCTAGTATGTGGAATATCTTATTCCAATCTGGTGCTTTCAATATTGGAGCTGAAGTGAGAGCTTGCTTAAGCTTCATGAAGGATTTTTCACACTCATCAATCCATTCAAAGTGTGTAATCAAGCTATACATGGATTTTGCAATTATAGCGTACATGTAAATGAACCGTCTGTAATATCCACAATGTACCATGAAGGCTTGAACCCCTTTGACTATTATCGGTCTAGGAAAATCAACAATAACAAGGATTTGATCCATATCAGTAGCTATGCCATTTTTAGACACTATATGTCCAAGAAATTTTTCTTGTCTTCCCATAAATGTGCACTTTTCATGATTTAAGCAAATTCTATAAAGTCTACATTTTTTGAATACCTTTTTGAGGTGTTCAAAATGATCAACCCGGATTGATGAATGCACACATAGATCATCCATATATACTTCCAAGAAATTTCAAAGATATTCTTTAAAAGAATGGCTCATTAATCTTTGAAAGGTGGCAGGAGCATTAGTTAACCCAAAAAGCATAACACGATAAGCAAAAATACCCCATTCAGTTACAAAAGCAGTTTTATGATGATCCTTGGGATCAACCAAAAGTTGATTGTATCCCAAAAAGCCATCCAAAAAGCTGTAAGATTCTTTTCGTGCAACTCGTTCTAAAACATGCTCAGTGATTGGAAGAGGAAAGTTGTCTGTAATGGTAGTTGCATTCACTTTCTTGAGATTGACGCACACTTTTAATTTTTCATTATTCTTGGGTACTACCACAATTTGAGGCACCCAATCTGTGTATTCAATTTCATAAATAAATTCGGTTTCGTTTAGCTTTTCTATCTCTTCTTTGATCTTCCTGGCAAATGTCTCATTATAAGTGTATGGCCTTTGTCTCCTTGGTTTCGTATCATCTCTTATTGGTATGGTATATTGACAGATTTCTGGATCAACACCCTTGCGATCCTTATAAGACCAAGCAAAGATATCTCGGTATTCTTTGAGTAAGCTTAACAAAAGCTCTTCTTCTTCTTTCGTAAGGTCATTTGCAATGTAGGCAGGTCTAGCCCTTCTCCTGGTTCGGCCACATCTATCTTTTTTGTGTTTTCAGGTCCCTCGTAGGACTCACCCTGTTTTCGTAGTTCCCTAACAAGTTGTTCGACTATGATTTTTCGATCTTGGAGAGTATATTTCTTGTAATGGGATGGAACACTCATTACATCTTTACCATCCTCCTCAGTGGTTTCCATTTTAGTTGTATATATCTCCTTTAGAGATTTTTTCAACTCTTGATACTTCTTTTTTCGTTCAACTCGTGTCATGGTTGAATTCTTGCCGGTGTTTTGGTTTTTCTTGAGCTTCCTTTATCGTTTTCCTCGATGTTTTTGATATTTTTTGCTTTTCTTTAAAGGATATCTACCAGGGATTTTGTCCATGACGCAATCATGTGCCTCTATCTGCATTAGAAACCGTGTTCTACTGGAGACTGATGGCATACATCTAGCTTTCAAGTTTCTCATGTCTCTTTTTCTTCTATACCATTTCTGTCTTCTCGGTCTCTGGTTTAGAAAGTCAAAAAACCTTTTCCTCCCCTCCTTTCATGAGTAGCTTAGCTCTCACATGTTCTTTTTTTAATCTCGAATCATCTGACGTAGCAGAATGTTCTTCTAACTCATCTGTTGCATCATAGTAGAGGTCTGACTTGTTGAGCTTTCATGAAGTCCTTGGATTATTGAATTTTGTCTTCAATGTGAAGGGTTGAGATCATTTGTATGGGAATTATGTCATAGCTGCCCTCATCGCAAAATTGAGTAGGCATAGACGTATTTACACATACATCCATTGTTGCCAAAATTTGAGTCCACTCAAATGGCTCAAACAAATGCTCTGGAAAGGGTTCAGGTACATATGCTTCGTCTATGCAATCCCTTTCTAAGATACATTCTTCTTGTTTTAAGCTCCCATTTTCCGAAGCTCCGCACATCCAAATAGGTGTGTCTTTGCTCAACCAAGACGGAAGCTTAATTTCAACCGAAGAGACTGAGTCAAATTCTTGTATGGGTATTTTTATGACATCTCGATAAGTGTAATCTTTTAGATTAACCTTTGTTATTAATCCCACTTGCTTCAAGTACAAGTAATTGTTTCCCCAATCCTGGATGAGTTGTACTTGTCGCATCAAAGGTCTTCCCAAGATGATTTCATAATCGAGTTTCTTCCCAAAGTCTACTATGGCAAAAGAGTGTTGATATTCAATCCTACAGGAATTAACTATCACTTTTTCAAGCAGTCCTAAGGGTCTTTCGATGTGTCCATCAGCCAGTTGCAATTTCATTCGAGTTTATCTAATGGCTGGTTGCCCCCATGATTCCCATATTGCTTTCATGGCTGGTTGCCCCCATGATTCCCATATTGCTTTCGTGGCTATGGCTACGCCTACCCCACTATCCAGTATCGCCATGGTTTCTATATCATTATATCGCACTGAAAGGGTTGTGTTTCCTTCTTCCCTTTTGTAGTATTCTCCGGCTTTGTTCATTGGAACATATCGAATCTCTTTGTTATCCAGTTTGTGTTTGATTTTTCCAAAATTTTTGCGATTAGCTTTGTTATCCCCACCTTCTCTAGAGTTTTCTGTAGATCATTCCATAGATATGGCCTGATTTTTAACCGTTCTCCTAAAGTAAGAGTGCATTGGATGGGTGTAGACATGATTGAATGGATGTTGTCTACCTCTAGGGTCTGTTCCGCTCTTTTTACCTGAGTGGTTTTACACACACTATGGATTTATCTTTGTTATCTCTCAAGTAAGAGGGTAACATTTTCAAAGTCAATGGTTTAGACATTATTGAAGCTTTAGATCCGCAATCCCATACAAGGATTGTACATCGATGTTCATATCAGGAGGATTGTCTAACCAAACTTCCTCTATAGGACCTGACTTCAGAGTTAGGCTCCTATCATTAATCTCTCTAACTTTTCCCATAAGTGTCCTGGCTAGTCTTCTTCTACGAATGGAATTCCATATAAGGCATCTTTGCTGTCCGGCACTATAAGTTCTGGCTCTTTTGTTTCGTGGGGTTCTACCACCACTTCGTTTTTTCTTTACTGGTTCCTACCACAAGCTCCTCAGGTTTTTCCATACTCTCGGGATTAGGTTTTTGTTTTTCCAGCATCTCTTGTGTTGGAATTATGGTTGCAGAGAAACACACACAGCTTGGAGAAGACGAAGGAAGCTCAAGGCACATGATAGAGAGTGTATTACTTAGTGTGCAATGGAAAGATAGATATCCCTAGAGTGATGGGCGTATATACAATGCACGGGGAAAAAAACCTCCTAAAGAGGGAAAAAATGCCCCGGCGGTCCTAGTGTGTTCACACACATCACTACCACATGTATATGGTAACAAATCCCCCCTGGAGTGCTGCGGTGAACGAGAGCTGGCACATGAGTAAAGGGAAGTGCCATGCCCTGAGGCCGGGATCAGTCCACAAAGGGGAGTAAGCCCAAAGCTTTGCGGAAAGCTTCAAGCTTCTCACGAGACAATGCCTTTGTGAAAAGATCTGCAAGGTTTTCCTGTGTTGGCACATAAGCCAAGCTGATCTCTCCTGCTGAGAGCCTCTCCCTGACATAGTGGTAATGCACCTCAATGTGCTTTGTGCGAGCATGAAAAACTGGGTTCCTCGCAACTGCCAATGCTCTCTGACTGTCAGTGTAGATAGTGTTGGCAGTGTCCTGTCCAACACCCAAATCAGCCATAAGGCATCTGAGCCATACACACTCAACCGTAGCTGTGAAGACTGCCCTGTACTCAGCCTCACAACTCGAAGTGGCCACAGTAGGCTGCTTCTTGCTCAACCATGATATACATGAACTCCCAAGCATGAAACAAAACCACTTGTGGACACTCTCGTGTCAAAACAACCAGCCCAATCTGAGTCCGAAAAAGCATGTAAGTATAGCGGCAATGATCCCCCCTTGGGATAAAACAAGCCAAGATGTAAAGTGCCACTAAGGTAGCGGATAATTCTCTTGACAGCCTGCCAATGCTTAGACCCTGGGCTATGCATAAATCTGTTGACCTGTGAAAGCCTTGTTTGACCAAATGAGTGTTAGCTTTCTCATACCAAGCACGAGGAGATTGCTTCAACCTTACAAAGCCTTGTTACATTTGCACACTTTGTCCTCTTGTCCTTTTATGACAAAACCGAGAGGCTGCGTTACATAAACTTCCTCAAATATGTCACCATTCAAGAAAGCAGTAACGATGTCTCATTGATGTACATCCCAACCAAAATGAGCTGCCAATGCACATAGAAAACGCACAGTAGTCATACGACAAGTGGGAGCAAAAGTCTCTTCATAATCTATGCCTTTTTGCTGTGCATAACCCTTTGCAACAAGTCAAGCCTTATGGTGATCGATCTCACCATCCGGCTTGCGTTTCAACTTGTAAACCCACTTCGTACCAATGGCCTTTTTTTCCAGGAGGCAAATTACATAAAGTCCATGTGTCATTCTCTATAAGTGCATCATATTCTGATTGCATGGCAGCCATCCAATTTTCTGAATTCTGTGCTTCATCAAAAGACAGAGGCTCCTCAACATCATGTAAACTAGACACAGCCAAAGCATAACAATCGGATGGATAAGATGCATGGCCAGAGCCTGAACGAGTACGACTAGACAAAGGTGCATCCAATTTACTGTCACGCAAAGTGTGCACCAACCATTTTGGCATACCTCTAGCCTGCTCATTTTCAGCCCTTTCCTCATCAAGTACATCATGTACATCTGCGTCAGTAATAGGTTGATATAAAACATTTTCAGAAACCCCCATAGGCTGTACATTTGCCTCATTGGAACTTACATTCGTATTTCCACCACTGAAAAGAGGCAACAAAGTGTCATAAATGTCCTGTGAGCTTCCATTACTGTCTCTAGTACATGACAGCAAGGGCTGAACAGAATCTTCCACAAACACTACATCCCGAGAAACCAGAATACGTTTGGTTTGCGGATGATACAACCTGTAACGTTTGCTTTTAGCACTATAACCAACAAAAATACATTTGACAGCCTTATCATCCAATTTTCTGCGCTACACTTGTGGCACCAAAGCATATGCCAAACAGCCAAAAACACGCATGTGCTCAATAGAAGGCTTTCTATCATGCCATGCTTCATATGGAGTAATAGACTGCAAAGCTTTCATAGGACACCTGTTAAGTACATAAGTGGCACACATGATGGCCTCAAGCCAAAAAGAATGCGGTAAAGCTTGACTTTTGACCATACATCGTGCCATTTCCGTCAGTGACCTGTTTTTCCTCTCAGCAACACCATTTTGTTGAGGTGTATAAGGCATTGTACATTGGTGTTTTATCCCACGACTAGCCAGAAATGAATTAAATTCATGAGACATATACTCCCCCCCTCGATCGGAACGGAGGGTGCCCATAGTACATTTCGAGAGATTTTCAGCTATAGCCAGAAATTGTTTGAAGCACATAAAAACTTTGGACTTCGCTTTAAGCGGAAATACCCATGCATGCCTGGATTAATCATCAATGAAAGTCACAAAGTGTATAGGTAATACCCCAAGGACAGAGTTTGCATGGGCCCACAAACATCACTATGCACAAGCTGCAACCTGCATGTGGCCCGAACTGAACCATCCTTTGGAAATTTAGAACGCTGCATCTTACCCAAAATATAGCCTTCACAAACATGTTTGACAGGTGCTTCAAGAGGCGGCAAAGAAGCAACCATATCAGATTTCTGCAAATGCAGCAAACTGGCAAAATTCAGATGACCAACACGTGCATGCCAAAGTTTTGCATCTGAAATATCCCTTGAATCTGCAACAGCATTTGCAAAATTTTATCCACACTTGTCATACAAAGTGAGCTTATACAGCCCACGACACAAAAGCCCAGATGCAACAATTTCATCACCAAAATTGAGATCATGAACTGTACATTTGTCATCCAAAAATTTGACTACAAGTCCAAGTCTAGCAACTGCGGATACAGACAAGAGATTCTTCTTGATCCCAGGTACATAAAGTGCATGAACAAGTGCGAAGGAAGTGCCATTAGCAGCAGTGAGCACAATCTTTCCAACTCCCTGAACTGGATAAGAGGCATTGTTGGCACAAGTGACTGAATTCCCATGAGGAACAAACGCGAGAGAGGTAAAAAATTCACGATGTGAGGTAATGTGCTTTGTAGCACCACTGTCGAAATACCACACATGTGAATCTGCAGCAACTGACAAGCATGCATCATGGACAACAGGATTGTAAGTGCACTCTGCACTAAAATCCCATTCTGCATCAACATCACTAACATAGTCTCCTTTCACAGAAGAGTCAACAATGGCTGCATTTGTAGTGGAACCAGCATTTGCAGTGGAACATTTGGTGACCTGCGAACGCGTGCCAAAGCTCACTGAAATCAGAGAAAGTGAGCAGCGTGTGCTTGAGCAGTTGGCGACTAAGCCCGGGAGGACGTGACTTGCTCGGATACCAATTGTTGGAATTAGGGTTGTAGAGAAACACACACAGCTTGGAGAAGACGAAGGAAGCTCAAGGCACACGATAGAGAGTGTATTACTTAGTGTGCAATGGAAAGATAGATAGCCCTAGAGTGATGGGCGTATATACAATGCACGGGGGAAAAAACCTCCTAAAGAGGGAAAAAATGACCCGGCGGTCCTAGTGTGTTCACACACATCACTACCACATGTATATGGTAACATCTTGAGTGATTCTTACCAAATTTTGATAAGCTTCAAGCGTAGCCGCTTCCCTGTCTGGAGAAGGATAATTTTTCCATTTGTTTTGGCTTGCTTTCAGTCCCGCTTGGTAAGCTTCCAAGGCTGCATTAATAGGCTCAAAAATTTTGTCTACCAAAATTGATCCTCCAGATTTCACGGTGGTTTCCTTGATTTTACTTCCCGTTTCTTTCACCTTTTCCTGGAATAGTTTCTTCGCTTTCTCCCCGATTTCATCCCTTTGTTTCTGTTTTCTCATCTTATACCTTTTGTTTCTGCTTCTTTTGGTTTTTTGAGAGGAAATTTTTGTATTCTCCAAATCATCAGAGGATTTATGTTTCTTTCTCTTAGCCTGGGCTCTGGTGATTAATTTGATTTGAACAATCGGTTCACTCTTGGATGAGCTACTAGGTATCACTTGGACTACGTTCATGACTGTTTTACCCTTGTTCAAAGGATTTTTTGGACAATCTCATGGAAGCATCCTCTCTTTTTGCAACATTGTATGCAATAAGCTTCAACTGGCTTGAGATTCTTGTCAGGCTCTGGGCGTTCATTTTTTCAATGATCATCTGCACGGCAACTGTGAAAATTCCCAGTTCTTGGCTTAATCATAGGTCTTACCATCGGAGGTCTAACACCTTGATTAGCCACATAGTACATTGGTGCGAGCTCTAGTGTATTATAAGGCACAGGTTCTTTCATTGGTGGTGGACGTGAATTATGCCAATCTCCTTCTACCATTACTGTGGATGGACTAGGCTCAGCATAGGCTGTAACAAGCACTAGTGCTTGTTCATCTATGACTCCCTCTGAATGCATGTACTTTACAGGCACTACATTATGTCCCAGATATGGAGGTTGTTGACCCAACACGGGTTGAGGTCTTTCCATATCCATCGATGGTTTTTGAACTGGGGCCATATTAAACTGATATCTGTACATGGGTTGTCCTTGTGGCCTCATAGGCACATATTGAACATTCCCATCATACTTTGGTCTGTAGTAGCACTCATTGGTCTCATGGTTGCTCCATTTACCCTCAATTGCACACCATTTTTACGGCCCAATTGGTTGTCCCTATTGAGGCATCCCTTGCTTTGGTCCCCTCATAGGTGCTTTTTGCATGTTATTCATCCTTTTGAGCATGTCTTCTATGGCTAAAAGTGGTGCTGCAGAGCAGCCGTTCCCACTTGTGCTGGTTTGGAGGATGTTGTTTTCTCACTTTGGTTATCCTTAGGGACATCTTCTTTGTTAAAAATATCACAATTGTCTCCTAAGTCAATAGCATCTGACACACACTCTTCTAAGGTTGTATGCTTCTTGCTATACAGTATAGCATGAAGTCCTTTGTTAAGCAGTCCCTCTAGAAACAATGATACTAGTTTTTCCTTTGTAGGTATCTCTAGTTCTGGGCATCTTGCAATGTATTGTTTCATTCTAGTTGCACAATCCCTAACAGACTTACCTTGTTTATGTTTGAAGCTATAGATTTGAGCTACCGTATTGTGTTTGATCCCCGTTTTGAAACAAACAGCTACAAATCCTTGAGCTAATGTATTTAAGTCCATGATTGACCTTGGTGGAATGTTTTGGAACCATGTAGTGCTTTTCCATATAATGTCATTCCAAATCCTTCGAATTGAGTATGGAAATCGAAAATACGTTCTACTCTTAGCACTTGCTTAAAGCTTGCTAAGTGGTCATATGGATCCCTAGATCCACTGTATTTTTTGACCCATTTTTGAAAATCAGATGGTATGACACGTCTATTTGGTTCAACTCTCGATCTCTTGGCAGTTGGTCCTGTTCCTAGTCCTTCAAACGTTCTATCAAAAATAGTGACTCATGTAGCCCTGGACTGGCTTTAGTGTCACCCAGTGTTCTTCGTGATGAGATGGTTTTTGGTTTCTTAACATTGCTCTCAAAAGATCTCTCACGGTGCTCATCTCTTGGAATAGTTTCTGGTCCTTGGCCCAATATCCAATCCCTTATGGAGTACCCTTGGTATTTGGTTTGTTCCACCTCCTCAGGAGTCATCATAGCAAAGTTATTGTTATAACAATCCCTAAACAGGTAGGTTGGTAGATTTGTTGAACCCTTGTCTTTGATTTTGAAGATATAAATTAGCTGTCCTGATTTGGCATGAGAAGTCCATAGAAGATCTTTGACATTTCTATCCTCCCAACAATAGACTCCGATCCTAGGATTATCCGTATTAACACTAGTTTGGTACAGAAACAGGACACTTTAAGTGTTCTTTTTTAACAAATTTAAATTAAATGCTACTTGCAATAGACGATTTATTTAAGAAAACCCTCTTGATATGATTAAATATGTTAGCTAGAGGGTTTTTTAAAAATATAACCTTGCATTTTAGAGTCTATCATGATCAAGAACTATACTCATCAAGTTGACCCTCGTAAGACAACGATTGACGCTTTGAAGAAATCGTCTCTATAAGCTCAAGAAAAAAATGAAGCGAGCTTGTAGAAAATTTTAGGTGACTCTTCCACAATTTTGCTATAGATAATTGAAAGTTTCATGTGCAAAAAATTTGACTTTGGAGTATATAAAATAATGGAAAGTTCCATGTGTTTGATATGGTTATTTCAAGCATATCGTCATATACATAGAAAAATATGTTTCTGATGTATTTGTGAGTTTTAGAAAGTGATACATTGCTTGCCCTTTCCATTGAGCACTCAAGGTGGCAAGTAGAAGGGTTTTGGTATGCAACAATTATTGGATCATTTCAAATATTCAAAACTGCATAAGAGAAAACTTTCATATTTTCATTCTTGAGACATAAGCATTCAAAACCTAAAATAATATCAAACTTTCCATGTAGATCAACTAAATGTATCAAAGTACGTGGTACATACACAATTGGGGTGCCTAAAACCTTGGTTTCAATGTTATTATGGAGAACTCAAGATTTTCAAGAGTTTTTGCATGATAAATAAATCAAGATAGAGTTCAAGCAACGAGATTTAATTGAGTTAGGGAGCCCAAAAAATACTAGTTTCTTGGTTTAAACATATAAAGTCATTTGTAGTCATCAAATTGCACTAGAATAGTACCAATTTCATGAGGGGACCTTTGGAAGACCAAAATTATGCTCTTATTCAGCACGTGCTCAAGTGTGAAATTATGTCTATAGCTTGCATGTGACTTGAAAACTTATCTTTGAAGTGCATTTCATTGTTTTGTAACACTAAGTGCTAACACTTGGCTTTTATAAACATAAAAAATGCCATCTCTATTAAAAGATATAATAATTTTATGATTTTTTTGGCAAAACAGCTTGAAATTTTACTAAAATTTATGTCTTAGAACTTACCAGAATTCTCTCCATACAGATTTTATTTTGATATGGAGAAAAATCCAGTGTTTTCTTTCCCTCATAACCAATCTATGGTAGAAGCAAGGTGTGAAAAACTTCTTTCTAGCTTGACAAATAAATTGCCAAAACTTGGTAGAAAAACAGGACATTTTAGTGTCCTGACTTTAGTGTCTCAGGACACTTTAGTGTCTCAGGACACTTTAGTGTCTCAGGACACTAAAATGTCCAATTACAGAACTAGTATTAAGCTGTTTCAAAGGCTTCAAGTCAGCTTGATCGTATCTCTTGAATTCTAAAGTTGGTGGTCTTTAGAATTATGGTATTTACTTCTAATCCCCATTTGTCTATCACGTCAGGGTTGTCAACTTGTAAAACCGAGTTCCGTTTCTATCCATGTCCATTTTTCCTTGTTTGTTTGCCTTGATTTCCTCTTCGAACTCTATGTCATGGTCATCAATGCAAATAGCATACTCCTCATTAGGATCCAGGTAAACTTGGGCTCCATGACAATTAGTCTTTTAAAAAGAGAGTATATGCTTATAGCACACCATCGTTCCGGTTTCTGAATGAGTCGAGCGAATAGGAAGACATTTCAGATGTTGTATCTGAAAAAGTGTATGAGACTTCTTCAAAGATAGTGTGCAAGTGATCTCCTTGGTTAATGCTCTCTTCGGTGGATACTCTACTAGCGGTCTCTCCAAATATGCCTTGGTTTGCTAGTATACGACCAGACCTAAGGTTCATATAGACTCGTAAAGCCCTAGATAGAGTACTTACCGTCTAATCGACTTGTTGTCAACTTCTTCCGCATGACTTGATTGCAACTTCTGTCAAACTCTTAATTCCTTCTCTACAACCTGATTCTTGTATCAGTTTTAATCAAGTTAGCTATTCTTTCACAAAGACTGTACAATTCTTGCTAGCTATTGTGACTGGTCTATGTGTATCACTTCAAATCGAGTTAAGTGAGTCAGCGGTTGAGACTTTCAGATTCCACTTTAGCAAAAAGCCAAAGGACTAATCTGCAACCTGGAAACTGAGTGAAAAAGTATTAATTTGGATCCGATTGAAGACAAATTGCCCAGTGGCCTTGTATTATGTTGGTCTAACATTGTACAAGTTCAAAAGTAAAAAATGGTGTCTCTGTGTAGCAGTAGTAAATAATTGCGATTATTTACTTTTCTCTGTTTTTTGTACTTTTTGGCTTGATTTGCCAAGTATACAACTTGTTAAGGTCTTTGGACAAGTTTCACTAAGTTTGAACAAAATTTGCTCAAGTTATCATCTGTTTCGTGTCCGCAGACTCAATTTTCAAGAACCTGACTTAGGTCTGACTTTTGTGATCCAAATCTCCCTAAAATTGATTTGTGTTGTCTTCTTGATATGCTTGATCTCGTGGTATACTCAAATGTACAAGAATATCAATTTTTGTAGCAAATGTAAATAATCACGATTATTTACTCCAGCTATTTTTTTGCAAGTTTTTGACACAATCTTGACACGGTTGGATAATTTTTGTTCAATTGGTCATCAGTTTTGTATCTGCAAACTGACTTTGCAAATTTGGCCACAATTTTCAATCCAATGATCCAAATCTTACCAAATTTGGTTTGTGAGCTTAGTATACCATGATAAAGCTAGTGGTATACTGACTTGGTCAAAAAAGTTGAAAAATGGGACAGATGTAAATAATCGCGATTATTTACTTTTAGTAAATTTTTGCATCCTTTTGGTCAACTGAGCATGTACACTTGTTTATCACATCAATATAAGCCTATGAGTCAAGTTTCATTGAGTTTGAACAAAAGTTTCTCAATTTACACTCAAGTTCTCGAAGCCAGTACAAAATTTAGTTTTTACCCAGTTTTTGGTCAGTTTGGTGATCCAAATTCCATGGGCCTTTACAAAAGTTGTTTGTACACATGCATACAGTCTATGGTATCAACCTTGGTTATTTTTGAGCTGAAAGTAAATAATCAGGATTATTTACTTTAGGCTCAAAATGAACACTTTTTTGAACTTTTTCCTTGGACAATCTTTTCATGAGCTATTTTAAGCCTCTGAGTCAAGTCAAAACTTAATTTGGCCTAAAATGTCAAGAAAAAGTAAATAATCTGAGTTTTTGCAAACTCTTGAAATTTTTACCTCAATGTGTCCTTGAGCTTACCCACTGGTTCATACAACTTTTAAAGCATACTCTCTAGTCGGATTGAGTGGTTGACAGTCTTTTGATGCTATTTCTAGTCGTAGACCTGAAATTTTGCAACTTCACATAACAACTCACAATTGATTCTTTTAGAGAGAGCAATGTTCTGAAATCCACCTCGGATTCTACTTACCCTACTCCTAGGTTCTACTGCAACGGGGTTGTGGAAAGTGTCCACAAACACTCGTTTTGTTGTTTTTTATGGTTCTTGAGCATTGATCTTAAGACTTGTCTCGTCCATCAATCATTCTCAAAATCCTAACCTAATTCTACAATCCTACAATCCTAAAGGCACTCAGCAAGTACGGCTTACTTCCAAGCTACCTCTACACAGTAAAAGACGACAATCTTAAGCTATGCAGTTTTAAAAAGAAAGTTTCTAGTCTAAGCGATCCTAGAGGAAGTTAAAACGATAACTTCACAAGACGCTCGTGTATTTTCCTAGTTTAGGTCTCTTCGATCCCCGGCAGCGGCACCAAATGGGGACGGGTGTTTAACCTCACTCCTATCTTATTTTGCAGACATAGTGAGAACCACGAATATAATTGTCAATCCATGGGACGAAGCTGACTCGACTAGTGCATAGTGGCTACAATAGGTTGTCAATCTTTTGGAAAACAACAAATAACTTGCATCTAACTCAAGCTACACTCAAGTGACTGAAATCACCGAAAGCCAATCGCTCATCGGCAAACAAATCACATCCGTTACAGCATCAAATATCATCCACATGTAACGAAACTTCTAGGACATGTTTATAAGACCTAAGTACACATGTTTATGGTCTCAAATCCCTTTTTAGGTCAAGTGCAAAAATCACGATTATTAACAACAATGGATTTTTGACCTAGTTGTTTTCGACCCAGAATGCATCTAAATGCTTAACAATGATGCCCCAATACCTTGCCTATACTTAGTTTATGATTTTGAAGCATAAATTCCTACTTATGATGAGATTAGGCTGCGGGTCAGTGACGCTAAAAGTTACAAATTATCGTGAAATGCTTACGTTGATGCGTAGAGCTCTTACCTGCGGTTGCAATGCAATAGACGCGACTGCAATGTGACAACCGGGGAGGGAGTAGGAAGCACTAGAAGGAGAGAAGTAAGCACCTTTATCTCACGCTGTATTTCATTATCCAAAAACTAAATAAAAACTTTACAAAATTGGTTTTTATACCTTAGCCAAGGTTTTCGGTAGTCAAAATCAATAATTTTGGAGCTCTAACTAAAGACAGGTTGATACAATCTGGAATCTTGTAGCCCCGGCTCATCAATTACAAGTTTTATCCGAAAAATAGGAGTTAAAATATTCTTGATTCATCAAAATAGTAAATGTTTTTACAATGAAAGCTCCGGATAATGTGATTCGAGTTAGCTTGCTGCTAACACTTTTGTTTTTGAATTTACTTTTTGGTCTTAGATTTTTTCAGCGTTTCTTTTAAATTATCTTTTTTACATTTTTTTAAACACAAAAAACTTTTTCAAAAAAAACTTTTTCTTTGGATAATGTTGTGTTGCGTGGGCGTCGAGCTCACGTGCACAGAGCCGACCTCACGCGCGGGTGCATCTGCACTTGGAAGCTCTGTCTAAGATGTCTACGACTAACAGAACTAATTAACACTGCACACACATTGCCTAACACAACAAACTGCACACTAATAGAATAATCAACCTACTCACAGTTTACTGCACATTACAGAACTTCACTAACTAACAGACCTGCAATAACCTTCACTTTATTAGATAATTTGAGGATGATATGTCACAATGTGTGTCATAAGTGAGACACTTAGCAATACGATAGCTTACATACAAGGAGCTATCTCAAAGAACATGGAATTGATGAGGATGTTATTTTGACTAAAAGAGGAATTGTCATATTAGGACAGAGACTGGCATGCCCAATTGGATAGAGGTCATAGCAAACTTGGATTGTTCCAGATGCATAGAAAATTCCTTGAGGTCTTAAAAGGTGTCAAAGTCGATGATGCAAAAGTGTACAATGAGGGAAAGGATGCACGAGAGAGAGAAAGATAGAGAGTTTATGAATTAACCAATTGGGCAATGAATTAGATGAATATACAATGGGGGCATGGGTTGTTTATATACTACCCAAATAAAGTTTCTCTACCTAGAATATTGTCAAATAATGATAATTAATACCCAGAAGACAAATAAATAACTAGGACCATTCACTTGAGATGCATAAACTTTAACACCCTCTTTACAACTCATAGTGGACATATGTAGGAAGATCAAGTAAAAAATGAAGAAGCTACCATAGACACACATCAATAGTGACGTCTACTACAAGATACACCTTGGACTTGCTACCACCAATATGTCAATTGAAAAGCCATTTTGAGCACCAATTGCCTCATAGAAAGTTAAGTTGTAAACCACACTATGTCCAAGAATCCCCATTCGTGATTGTGAACTCATCGTATCCAAAATTTTCAAGATAATGAGCTTTGGAATGCATCCTATCCATAATCCAACCAGCAACAATAAATTGTGTGCACGTCCATAATGTTTTGTATTTATCACATTGGTCCCTTGCCAGATGCATGTGCCTTGAACTCCAACACACAGGTTCAAATGTTGATAACTTGAACGTCAGCACATGTGTCTAAACCATGTATAGGGAGCACCAATTTCCCCTCTTTGACGCTCACAATCCTCTCTCTTATTGAAGCATGTTGCAACAATTGCCAATTGGTTAGAAAACTAGAGCCAAGGCCACTCTAGCCATTGCCATGTGCACTTTGTCGATTTCCTATGTGGGATAATTGTTACTGCTGACCTTGTCAAGTTTGCCTTTGCTTTTGTACTTTTGTGAGACTCAAACACTTCCTTGGGCTATAAAATCCCAAGAAAAATGGATTGGTAGGTCCCTTGCAAACATCACAAGTGCCAAGGCAGCTAACTGAGTACCAATCTACCAAGCACTTTCCACAACCAAGAATCGATTTAGATTCATCTTTGCCACTAGATACCACTGCAAGAACGAGCCACCATAACTTGACAATAAGTTGTAACTTGAAAGTTGTCTCTAGAGGGCCTAATCCATTGTGTATCAAAACATTGGCAAAGGAGCTTCTTTCCACCGATGGAAGTAACCATTGTCCAAGCCTTTTTGCAGCATGCATTTCAAATTTCTTGATTGAAGGTCATAGAAGCACTATGAACGTAGGCCTCCCTTGCTACAATGCATCCCACAATGGATAAAACCTCCAGGCGCCTTAAGAGATGTTATCCAAGGTGGTCAACACATCTCAAAATGCCCACTATAGGTGTTGATCTAGTAGTCATTTCTGAAGCGTTTTAAAAAGGGGGCTAGTGGAGACCTTATAAACTTGCAAACATCATCTTCTACATCTCAATATGGAGATCTTCAGTAGCCCTATCACTAGCATTTCAAAACACTAACATAGGGAAGCCGTAAAGACTGGCATTGGGAGACTCTCACTTCTTGCATTTCAAATTGCCAGTCCTTGCTAGCATTATACCTTGAGGATGCTTCTTGATGTTGCCCACATGCTACTCCTCACTAGATTCAAAAGCTACCACTCGTCTTCTTCCACTCTCTCCCAAGATCAAGGAGCCAATGGCTCCGATACCATGTTTAAGTTGACGATGCTGAAACATACATTGAGGGAGAGGGTGCATGAGAGAGAGAGAGAGAGAGAGAGAGAGAGAGAGAGAGAGAGAGAGAGAGAGAGAGAGAATTTCTCCACCAACAAGCTGGGCAACGAATTAGATGATTATATAATGGAGGCATGGGTTTCTTATATACTACCTAAATGAATTTTCCCTACCTAGAATCTTGTCAAATAAGTAAAATAAATACATAAATGACAAATAAATAACTAGGCTCACATTGGGCATCCACTTGAGATGCATAAACTTTAACAAAAGGAGCTTTTAACAGAGTAAAAGCTGTAAGAATTTCCTATAGAAGATTTTGGAAAATCTTAATAGTCTTTCTTGAAATGACTTGGTTTGCCACCTCAACTAGTGTTTGCTACCACTACAGACTTAGATCGAGGCAATTTTTTTTTTTGGAGGCTTTGAAAAAAGAGAATATGATTAAATTTCACATCATTGTTCCATTGTGCTAGATTACTTACTTTTATGAGTTTCCCCTTTTAAAACATTTGATGAGGAGCAGTATTGTTTCGCGGAGCGTTGCTGTGAAGAAACCCTACTCTGGCCTGCTTGGGCATGGTCGAAGGATGGCTGCTGCACTTGCATGTGGGTTGGGGGGCCCTTTGATGCATCGCCTAGAGGTTCTTTGGTCGTTTAGGTACAAAGGTCCTCAAGAAGGGAGCATCTCAGTCCGGGTCAAAGGAGATAGAGGGGATCTTCTGGCTAGCCTACTTGACTTGGGTTGGGGTAGTGTGGACCTATTTTTGGATTTGTGGCTTGGCGGCTGCCCACCTTCACTTCGAGGGAAAACCGCTCACCTGGTCTTGGTATGATGGCTGTGCAATATGTAGGGTCGTGCTCAAATTTGGTTGGTTACATGGCTTTGAGTGAGAGGGTCTTGTGCTTCTTCGGATCTGGTGTTTCAAAGGGTTGGAGCTTGTGGGCGGGCAGAGGTGGCTGGTTCGGTTCATTTCTTCGTTGCACCTTCAAATCGGGAAGTGATGATTCGTGTGACGGAGCAACTTGGTGTTGTGGTGTTGGTGCTTGGCACGCTTTTTCTGCCTGCCTTGTGGGTTGAAGGGATTGGGGTTGGTTCATGGCTTGCTGTTGATTGGGTCTTTAATGGTGGTGTATCTTTCCCGTTACAGTTCAAGTCTTGTGGAGTCTAGGCACGGGCCATGGAGGTTGATAATAGAGGCTTCTCCGTGGTGACATTTAGTCCGTGCTCTGCTGGTGATGGGGACTTGGGCCCTGCCCTATTTGTAGCCGGTGCTTTCTTTTCTGCGGTTATGGATCCTTGCAAGGGTGAAGCTCTGATGGGTGATAGGCATCAAACCTTTGGTGGCACCCTTGAGGGTCTTTAGGAGGTCTTCTTGGATAGTATGGATATTGTGTTTTGTGTGCGGGGCTAGCCTCCCTTGTTTCGGATGTCTATTATGCTCTTCTTTTGGTTGGTGTTCAGTGTTGTATTTTTTGTTTGGGTTCGGATCTTGGTGGTCTTCTTGCTGCTCTAGCTCGGCTTGTGAGTAGAGCTTGTAATGTTTTTCTTTTGGTGTATCTAATATAACTCCACTCACTGTTGTGAGTTTTTTGCAAAAAAACAAAAACGCTTAATGAGGAGCAATTATCAAAAATTAAATGGTGGAGTAGCCATGGTGCCATTAATTACACCTTTTTTTCTTTTTGCAAGACACAATATGTGAGTAGATAATATTGAAAACTCAAAAAAATACAAAGCAGGCCGTGCTCGAACTGAGCCACGGCAGCCAAATACAAACCCACCATCCACTGTGCATCACAGTAAACAAGGGCTTTTACAAGGAGCTTGTACCCACCAAATTATAAACCACACAGTACATCGGCTCTTAACGAGAGCCACCCGGCCAGAAAAGGTATACATTTGCAAACGGGGGGAGTTGCCAACTCCATCATCAAAGCCGACTGGCGTAAGCACCATCAAGGTTGCCACAATAAGAACCCTGCTGCCACCAGCATCCAAACCTTCACCAAGGGCCAAATAGAGAACGCCGTCGAAAGGAAGATCGAAACCACCGGAAAACCACCAACATCCACAACCAGGAGCAGCCTGAGACGAACCCAGACAGACACTAGCCTTCAGGGGGGCCAAGCCCCTACACACCTACTGCCAATGAGACATCTCCCGCCACGCAACCTCCACACAGGATGCACCACATCGAATACCACCAAAAACAACAGTCACCACAACCCACATCACTCCCAGTGAACTGATTTGTCCCCAAAAGGAACATGGCCGTCGCTGAGCCAGTATGCAAAAATAAGGCTTGTGCTACGAGGGTAGAGTGACCCCAAGTGGTAAGCAAGGGCAGCCGAGAGCTCCACCTCGGGAAACCCCCTGCCCACCGGCTTCTACCACACTTCCCTCCTAGCTCTGTGCATGGAGAAACTCCCGTGCACATCTTTGACAGAAGCAGGAGCGGCTCCTGGACATGCCACCAATGAGGCCCCCAACCCCAGCGAACCACCGCCAACACTATCGCTCAAGCCCCTGCTGCAGAGCTTACCTCCCCTGCTCGCGATGCGATGGAGTATGGTTTACCATCGATATCCACTGTAAGGACACGGGTCCTATGGGCAAGGCCACCGACACGACCGGACAGTGTGTACGTTAGGGGGAGGCTATAAGATAACATGGTTGAGTGGAGACTAGCACATGCATTGCCAACCACCGCCCTTTCACTGGTATCTGAGCTATTTTTGGAGAAGGGGAAAAGCGGGTTGCATGTGCATGTGACGTGCTGCTTCTCTCCCAAGTTCTGCAAGACAACGACGTCTCCACTGTGCAAGGACAACAACGTCTCCACTGTGCAAGAAAAAGAAGACAGACACAATTTCCTATGTGCAACAGACGTAGACAGACAACGATAGCCGACCGTGATCGCAATCTAAGGTGGACGACTAAGGCAAACTCGACCGACAACTCTACGATATCGAGGCTCTGAAGGCTTCTCTTGGCACCGTTGGCCGCACGCGTAGGAAGGCCCACTTAACCCTAGCATGAAGGAGGGTTGAACCCAACCCATCAAGGTAAGAGGCCAACACTTTACCATCAAGCTATTAATCCTTGTTGTGTATAACTAGGAAAGATAGCATACTTGTGTTGAAAGGAAAGCTAGAAGGAAAGGGAAAGCTTCAAACTTCAAGGAAGGAGTTTCACTTTTCCTTTTCACTTGTTGGAGGAAGTCAAGTTTTCCTCCAAATTTTTTTTTCCCTCAAGGAGGTAGCTTCAAAGTGAACAAAAGCATTCACAAAAACGATGAGTTTTTGTGAAGAATCAACAAAGGTCTTCTTACGACGAACGACACGTGAAGCGCTACAATTCTCGCAAGGTGAGGTTCGTATGCAACACAAATCGCCGAGCATACAAAACACAAAGACTTCACTTTCACAAGGTACAAGTTGACGTTTTTTTCTCTCCTTACATTAGTGTGTGTTTACCATGGCAATGAGGATATTCCACCTACACACACGTTTGATTTTGAGCACGTAGATCAAAATCAGGGCACCACGGGTGCGGTTGACACTAATATGCATGATGACGATGATCTAGGAGATTGTGGCCTTGTAGATATGGCTGCTTTCAAGACTTTGGAAAGTTTCCAAAACATACTTGAACGCAACCTCTCTGCACTCAATGCAAATGTTACCAATCTTTTGTAGCTACTTGTGAAATTTATGAATTCACAGACGGCTCAAGGAGCCACAAGTGGCACAGTTCAAGGGAACGAAGTTCGCACGACTCAAGGAGTCCAAGAGACAAGTGATTTAGAAGATGCAAAAGGTAGCAATGCATTACTTAAGAATATCACCATTCCTGAGTTTCACGGGGAAGAGCGTGATTGTAACAAAGGATACGGTCAATACGTTCTTACACAAATGAAGTGATATTCATAGATTTAGACACACCCCGGAAATAAAGACGACCATGAAAACAAGTCTATCTCTTAAAGGCAAGGACTATAAGTGGTGGATGACATTTCCAATAGATGTCCGTCCTCCGTCTTGGGCTGCGTTTCAAGCTTCTTTCTCCAAAGAGTTTTTGGACTCCAATGAAGAAGATAAGAATTGGTTAGCATGGGATGCATGCCGCATGTCTAGCCTCTCTCTCACATAGTACCTTTCAAAGTATCGGAAAATTATATTAAAATTAGAAGGTTTAGATGAATTCCAAAAGATACGGGGTTTTAATAGGGGTCTTGACAAAGACTATCGTCTTCATGTCAAGACAAACATCCAAAAACTTTGGAAGAAGCCATCAGTCATGTCCAAAGATATGATGATGACCAAGAGAGGAAAGGAAATATTCCCTACTCTAAGAATACTTTTGCAAAGAGCAATGTGGCTAAGAGCCAATGGCGAGGTAGATCTCCCATACATTCCAAGAGGAATAAGAGACAATCTACCTCTCCACGCCCACAAGAGGCTAAGAAGCCTAAGCAATCACAAGATATTCCACGTGGGTCTCTCAACACTATCGATTTTGAGTGTGCAAAGAAACACAATTTGTGTTTTAAATGTCTTTCGGACCTTTTGGTGCAATTTACTAACTTGGGGAATTAATTGGGGTTTGTCGGGCTAAAATTAAGTCATGTATCAAGTAGAAGCACTATAATGATTTGCAAAGCACACAAAAGCTAACAGTGTAAAATGCGACTTGGATCACCTTGATGCAAGAACAAAGGAATCACCAACGAAGGAAGAAGAGCAAACACAAGGGGTAGACAAACCAACCTTTGCAGGGTTACATATCTTGTCCTTGATGAAGCAGATTGAATGTTGAACATGGGTTTGGAACCTCAAATCAAAAAAATTGTCTCCCAGATTTTGCTTGAAAAACAGACTTTGCATTGGAAAACAACTTGGCCTAAAGAAGTTGAAGGTTTAGCCATATAATTTTGACATAATCCTTTCAAAGTTGTCATTGGCTCACAAGATTTGAAATCCAATCATTCAATTCTACAAATTGTAGAAGTTGTTTTGAAAATGAGAAAGACACAAAATAGGCAGAAGTTCCTCATCAATTATAATTTTCCTAAATCATGTGCAGACTATGTACATCGGATTGGATAGACTATGTACATCGGATTGGACGAACAAGACGAGCTCGTGTAAAGGCTACAGCCTATACTTTGTTTACATCAGTAACACGACAGTAAACATCGCACCGACATCGACAACCAGGTCATGTCAGGGACGACGTGAACGCGGAGGGGGGGAGTGTTGACGGTTGGGTCAACAACACAACATAACTCAACAAAGCCTTATTCTCTGAGAGTTATGGAATGTTGAGGATTATGGTTATAAACATCATTTGTAATAAGTAGGTAGTGTAGTAGCAGAAGGCGGGGTGCAATGGCACTTCCAGATTGTAAATACAAAGCCATTTGACCCCTCAAACTCTATTTTAGGTTTAACCTAAGGTGACCTTAGTATATAAGGCACATAGGTCATTTTGTAAAGACAACTTTATCATAATCAAGTGTTAGCACTGCTGTGAGAGAGGAAGAGAGAGCGTGAGCTTCATCCTAGTGCTACTCCCCGCTTGCTCATCACATTGTAGATCCCACTACACCATCGTGTTAGCCTCAGCAAGAGCTACGCGACAATGCTAAGCATTCCTTGCGAAACGGAGCGAACGCGCTCGCGCATCTACGAGCTATTTGCGGTCATAAGTATGTCAAATGATGTCTGTTTTTTGTCTGCAAGTAGTCGTTAGAATCGTAGCGGCATTAGCTACACATAGGTACTCATAGATTTTAGTTTCGGGCACTTTCAGAATTTGGCTCTATCTTTATACGCGTTTTTTGCAGATGGATTTAGAGCTAGGATTCTGAGTGTAGGCTTAGGGACAGGTTTATCCTAGTGAGGGGATGGTGTTCCTTAAGTTTTGTACGGTTCTAGTATGGTTTAGTGAGTTTCCTTCCGTTTGTCTGTATGTGGGTTGGGTGGTGTAATTGAGAGTAGTGATACTCTAGGTTGTGGTTTATTTGGCCTTCCAGAGTGTTGTATGTGTAGGATGGTCTCAACCTGACAAGCTAAATAGATTTTCTCAGTGTGCCTATCATGTCATATGTGTCCTCGATTGACATTATGTTGATCTAAGTTGTGTTGCATGCACTTTATGGGTGGTGTGATTCGCTTTCGGAACAACTTGACTAAATGTTGTGATAACAAGAAAATGAATGATTGAGAATAATGCACGTCTAGCTTGCAAGGCATGTCAACGAGTGATCAGGGCTAGCATGCTATCTACTCTGGCATTGATGAGCCATAGTGACGGTGGTGCTAGAGTGTGGGAAGGGTCCAAGAGATTGAGCCGACATTGCTTTCAACTTAAAAGTGCTGTGAGCTAAGGGTGATGGTGCACCTATGTATGGGTTTGCATAGTTGCTAGATAAATGGCCTTTCATTGTGCAACAATGGATGAAGCTTTTGATTGGCTTGAACTAATGCAAAAACGTAGGAGTGAGAAGCCACAAAGAATGCACATCTAATAGAGATTCTTGATCGATGACCTATATCGTAGATGAGGATGGTTAAGCTATTGGATGAGAGCTACTTGCTGAACAAGAAAAAGGTTAGGATTGTGCTACAACTATATCCTATAGATCATGTGCACTTGCCAACAATAGCAATGACTTGGGGCCAATGTTGGAATTAGGGTTGCAGACAAACACACACAACTTGGAGAAGACGAAGGAAGCTCAAGGCACACAATAGAGAGTGTATAACTTAGTGTGCAATGGAAAGATAGATAGCCCTAGAGTGATGGGCGTATATACAATGCACGGGGGAAAAAACCTCCTAAAGAGACAAAAAATGCCCCGATGGTCCTAGTGTGTTCACAAACATCACTACCACATGTATATGGTAACAAATCCCTCCTGGAGTGATGCGGTGAACGAGAGCTGGCACATGAGTAAAGGGAAGTGCCATGCCCTGAGGACAGGATCAGTCCACAAAGGGGAGTAAGCCCAAAGCTTTGCGGAAAGCTTCAAGCTTCTCACGAGACAATGCCTTTGTGAAAAGATTTGCAAGGTTGTCCTGTGTTGGCACATAAGCCAAGCTGATCTCTCCTGCTGAGAGCCTCTCCCTGACATAGTGGTAATGCACCTCAATGTGCTTTAAGCGAGCATGAAAAACTGGGTTCCTCGCAACTGCCAATGCGCTCTGACTGTCAGTGTAGATAGTGTTGGCAGTGTCCTGTCCAACACCCAAATCAGCCATAAGGCGTCTGAGCCATACACACTCAACCGTAGCTATGAAGACTGCCCTGTACTCAGCCTCACAACTTGACGTGGACACAGTAGGTTTCTTCTTGCTCAACCATGATATACATGAACTGCCAAGCATGAAACAAAAACCACTTGTGGACACTCGCGTGTCAAAACAACCAGCCCAATCTAAGTCCGAAAAAGCATGTAAGTCTGGCGGCAATGATCCCCCCTTGGGATAAAACAAGCCAAGATGTAAAGTGCCACTAAGGTAGCGGAAAATCCTCTTGACAGCCTGCCAATGCTTAGACCCTGGGCTATGCATAAATCTGCTGAACTGTGAGACTGCAAACTGAATATCCGGCCTCGTGTTGCATACATAAATGAGGCAGCCAACAGCAGTTTGATAAAGAGTGACATCAGCAGGATCGCCAGCATCATGTAGACTCAACTTCAAACCTGTTTCCATGGGAGTGGCAATAGGTTTGCAATCCTCAAGTCCAAACGTACATAGCAATGTCTCTATGTAACTTTTCTGACACAAGGCAATACCACCATCACACTGCTTAAACTGTATACCCAATTAATGATGCAACAGCCCCAAATCTTTCATCTTGAAAGTAGCATTCAAATCAGCCTTAAATTCAGCAACATGTCTCTCATTTGGTCCAGTGATCAGCAAATCATCACCATAAAGAACCACGATGAGAAATACATCACCCTCACGCTTTACATACAATGTGCTTTCTGTTGGACTGTTATGAAAGCCTTGTTTGACCAAATGAGTGTTAGCTTTCTCATACCAAGCACGAGAAGATTGCTTCAACCCATACAAAGCCTTGTTACGTTTGCACACTTTGTCCTCTTGTCCTTTTATGACAAAACCGCGAGGCTGCGTTACATAAACTTCCTCAAATATGTCACCATTCAAGAAAGCAGTAACAATGTCTCATTGATGTACATCCCAACCAAAATGAGCTGCCAATGCACATAGAAAACGCACAGTAGTCATACGACAAGTGGGAGCAAAAGTCTCTTCATAATCTATGCCTTTTTGCTGTGCATAACCCTTTGCAACAAGTCGAGCCTTATGGCGATCGATCTCACCATCCGGCTTGCGTTTCAACTTGTAAACCCACTTCGTACCAATGGCCTTTTTTCCAGGAGGCAAATTACATAAAGTCCATGTGTCATTCTCTATAAGTGCATCATATTCTGATTGCATGGCAGCCATCCAATTTTCTGAATTCTGTGCTTCATCAAAAGACAGAGGCTCCTCAACATCATGTAAACTAGACACAGCCAAAGCATAACAATCGGATGGATAAGATGCATGGCGAGAGCCTGAACAAGTACGACTAGACAAAGGTGGATCCAATTTACTGTCACGCAAAGTGTTCACCAGCCATTTTGGCATACCTCTAGCCTGCTCATTTTCAGCCCTTTCCTCATCAAGTACATCATGTACATCTGCGTCAGTAATAGGTTGATCTAAAACATTTTCAGAAACCCCCATAGGCTGTACATTTGCCTCATTGGAACTTACATTCGTATTTCCACCACTGAAAAGAGGCAACAAAGTGTCATAAATGTCCTGTGAGCTTACATTACTGTCTCTAGTACATGACAGCAAGGGCTGAACAGAATCTTCCACAAACACTACATCCCGAGAAACCAGAATACGTTTGGTTTGCGGATGATACAACCTGTAACGTTTGCTTTCAGCACTATAACCAACAAAAATACATTTGACAACCTTATCATCCAATTTTCTGCGCTGCACGTGTGGCACCAAAGCATATGCCAAACATCCAAAAACATGCATGTGCTCAATAGAAGGCTTTCTATCATGCCATGCTTCATATGGAGTAATAGACTGCAAATCTTTCGTAGAACACCTGTTAAGTACATAAGTGGCACACATGATGGCCTCAAGCCAAAAAGAATGCGGCAAAGCTTGACTTTTGACCATACATCGTGCCATTTCCGTCAATGACCTGTTTTTCCTTTCAGCAACACCACTTTGCTGAGGTTTATAAGGCACTGTACATTGGTGTTTTATCCCACGACTAGCCAGAAATGCATTAAATTCATGAGACATATACTCCCCCCCTCGATCGGAACGGAGGGTGCCCATAGTACATTTCGAGACATTTTCAGCCATAGCCAGAAATTGTTTGAAGCACATAAAAACTTCGGACTTCACTTTAAGCGGAAATACCCATGCATGCCTGGATTAATCATCAATGAAAGTTGCCTTAAGAGGTGGCAAAGAAGCAACCATATCAGATTTCTGCAAACGCAGCAAACTGGCAAAATTCAGATGACCAAAACGGGCATGCCAAAGTTTTGCATCTGAAATAGCCCTTGAATCTGCAACAACATTTGTAAAATTTTGTCCACACTTGTCATACAAAGTGAGCTTATATAGCCCACGGCACAAAAGGCCAGATGCAACAATTTCATCACCAAAACTGAGATCATGAACTGTATATCTGTCATCCACAAATTTGACTACAAGTCCAACTCTAGCAAGTGCGGATACACATAAGAGATTCTTCTTGATCCCAGGTACATAAAGTGCATCAACAGGTGTGAAGGAATTGCCATTAGCAGCAGTGAGCACAATCTTTCCAACTCCCTGAACTGGATAAGAGGCGTTGTTGGCACAAGTGACAGAATTCCCATGAGGGACAGACTCAAGAGAGGTAAACAATTCACGATGTGAGGTAATGTGCTTTGTAGCACCACTGTCGAAATACCACACATGTGAATCTGCAGCAACTGACAAGCATGCATCATGGACAGCTGGATTGTAAGTGCACTCTGCACTAAAAGCCCATTCTGCATCAACATCAGCAACACAGTCTCCTTTCACAGAAGACTCAACAATGGCTGCATTTGTAGTGGATCGAGCATTTGCACTGGAACCACCCTCTTTCTTCTTAGCCTCTTTGGCCTTCAACTTAGGACACGACTTGATCAAATGATCATTAGCCTTACAATAATGGCAACGCATCTGCTTTTTGTCCTTATCACCAGAATATCCAGACGAATTGCTGCCAACAGAAGCATTAGGAACAGAATTTCTGCCACTCGTAGCAGAACCATAAGAAGTGGCTGCATTGCTATTACCACCCTTTCTTTGAGAAGCAATACAAGCCTGTTCAACTGCACGCTGTCTAGTCCTGTTTTTTCTGGAAAGTGACTCTTGCAACAGGAATGTGCATAATGCATCAAACTTGACAACTTCAGGATTTCCTTGGGTCATCAGTCTCCAAGTACTAGCAAAAGTTTGGTAGGAATCTGGTAAGGCATCAAGAACACTCTGCACAAGAGAACTGTCTGAAATGACTTCACCTGCAGAAATAAGCTGCTCATTGATATCCTTGACACTAGCAAGGAAAGTGTCCACATCATCTTCCTCATACATAATCTTCGACTCTAGCTCTTTACGCAGCAAAGCAATTTTAGCCTCATTGCGGCTTGCATAAAGACCTGCTAGAATATCCCAAGCCTGTTTTGCAGATTTTGTTGAACGGATGTGAGGAACAATGGTGCGCTTCACAGACAACGCAATCAATGCATGAGCCTGCGCATCCTTAACATCCCAACGAGCTTGTTCTGCAGTAGGCAAAACAACTCTAACAGCTGCAATCCTTGCAGCAAGACCTGCAACATCCTCAACATCTCCTAAATCCTCAGAACCAGGATGTACATCAATGCCCTGCACAATGTTCCAGACACCCTTTGACACAAGAACATGTTGCATCATATAAGCCCACATAGGGTAGTTGTCCCCATCCAACCTGTCCTCAGCAGCAAACATCTTGAACACATCTGTGTTGTTGTTGTCAGCCATGGTAAATGTTGCACCTGATGTGAAAACTGCCCGAAAATAGGAGAAACGGAGCGGGAACAACCTTGCTATATAGCACAAACCGTAGAAGAATATAAGGCACCTGTTATGCAGAAAATGGCACTGACAGAAATTCTGCACAAAATGATGAAATAGCATGTGCAGTACTGTCTGTAGTGGAAACGGAGGCCGAAATGAGCCCAAATAAAAAATCTGAGCAGACCAAGCTCCTCGAGCCCATCCAAAATTTTTGTCGACCTGCAAGCGCTCGCCAAAGCTCATTGAAATCGGAGAAAGTGAGCAGGCGTGTGCTGGAGCAGCTGGCGACTAAGCCCGGGAGGACGTGACCTGCTCTGATACCAATTGTTGGAATTAGGGTTGCAGAGAAACACACACAGCTTGGAGAAGATGAAGGAAGCTCAAGGCACACAATAGAGAGTGCATAACTTAGTGTGCAATGGAAAGTTAGATAGCCCTAGAGTGATGGGCATATATACAATGCACGGGGGAAAAAACCTTCTAGAGAGGGAAAAAATGCCCCGGCGGTTCTAGTGTGTTCACACACATCACTACCACATGTATATGGTAACAGCCAACACATAACACTATGGGCATCCAACATAGGGGTTGGTCGCGGCTACAATCCATATTACGAGTAAAGATTACATAAGTGTTTTGTGAACATTAGGTCAGGATAGGCACTCAAGTTGGATCCATTAGTAGGTTGGGCTTGAGCATCTCTTCTCTCTCTCTCTCTCTTTTCAGTAGGCTGCCGTAAATCTTTACCTTGTTTGAGTCTCTATGCTCCTCTTATGGAAAGTGTTTTAGCACGAAAGTTGTAGATCTCATTTTTTTTATAGGTGTTGTGGGCTATTTCTAGAAATCACATCATTTTCTTGAGTTTAACAAGTGATAAAATCACAAGGCCTGCCCATACATGAAACAAATGAAGAACATGAAAGTGAAACAAAAAAATACAAGGATGGAAATCAAATTGATCCATAGAGAAAGTGATTTGCAGATTACATCATAGAATGTTGACCACAATGAAGGATTGAAGAGCATCAAAGTGACATCTTGTTAGGATAAAGGCAGGCATAAAATATGGAAACATGGTTTCTTTTTGTGGAGAGGATGAGGGAAGGGAGAGAGATGAAGGGAGGAGGGGAGGGAGGGGGGGGGGAGGAAGTGATTAGAATCATTTAGGAATCATAAGATGCGTGGATGAATGATCCGACCAAAAGCAAAACCGTGTGCCCACTATGAATGATGCAAGGGGATTTTTAATCCAAGTATGATCGAGTTTTGAGTTGTACACAATGGTTACATCATGAACTTGTTGTGTGTAGCCATTGACTAGAGCTCTTCTTCCAAGTAATGATATTGATTGTTTGTGGGCTCATTGTCTACATTAAAGTCTCCCACGATGACACTCATTTGTCTAGGATGGGATTGTTGCAAAGCAAGGTACAAAGTTGTAACACCAATGAGTTTGAAGAGGTTTTTGGAGATTTGTGGACGCATATGATTTCCCAGTCAAAGTGTGCATGGATGCCTAATATAACTTGAATGATTTCTATTCCTGGAGCTAGCGGTGTGTGCGCAGAATGCAGCTTTATGCTAGCCTTGTAGTAGATTGAAACACCTATTTTGCTGTGGTGATGGACATGATTAAACTCCGGTGCAAGATCATTGAAAGGATTTCTTTGCTTTGTTTCTTGAAGGCACAAAATTTAAGAACTTGCAAAATTTGAATCCTCTTTGATATGATTGAGATATTTGTGATTGGAAACAATATTCAACGATTGAATGATATGATGTGTGTCTTTGCATATGAATGGAAATTTTGTCAAATATTCCCATTTGGCTTCATTGTTGCTAAGGCGATCAAGCTCATCAAGCACAATCTTGTCGACTTTGATTCGAGCTGGTTGGATTGGATTGAGAATGTGGAGGTTTGACGGATATTTGATGCGGGAAAGAGCTGTGTAGACTAATCCATGTGAGTTTATTGATGTTGCATCAAAGGCTACTACACTCATTGTCAAGTCTTGTGATCTATGGATAGTGCGTGCATTCGCTACTTGGATTGGAAATTGGGTTCAAGACATAATGTTCAATGAATTTTCACCAACCTAAAATTATTTTGTTGTTTGAAAAATTGGTGTCCACTAGGGGTCAATGGGAATCGTATTAAGGCATTGGTTTACATCTCGTTGTTTGAAGCCTGTTGAGGAATCAAAAAACAATAGGAGAGGCAGCTTTGCTTTCTACAACTTTCAAAATTCCATCTGCGCCATTCACAAGACCATCAAAACTATCGATATTCCCACCACAAATCTCAACAATCATTCCTGGTTTAAATTCCAAGGTTGAGGCCAAGCCTGCAATGTTTTGTGGATTGTTTGACATGATAAGGTTTTTTGAGCAAGTTTTTTGATGGTTGTCCCTCACGTGAATGATGTGTACGTGAGCAGGAAATTTCTCAAAAACAAGGTAGTTATGTGAGTCCTTCAAGTTATTGGTGAAGTATAAATGGGGTGTTGTCAATTTGTCAAAGGCTTTATTGTTATGGTTGCTATTCAAGAGCAACAAATCCTCGTTTGTGTGTTTTGCTTTGCATACTCTATTGAGAATAGGAATGAAGTCATTGTCTGATCGACACATTGTTTTTGTAAGTTTATGGCATTTTATATGGGTGTGCCAAAATGAAGGTGAGAGAAATTGCAGAGAATCTTGTGGCTCGCTAAATATCCAACGATCTCGAACCGGCTTGCTTGACATAAGTGACCGCAGAAGATGACATCCAGACCATCGAATGGCTCTACATGATTGTGCTTAATTGATCCTAGCCTTGTGTTTATGATACACAAGAGTCTATTTACAATCAAAGATGCGTCATCAAACACAACCAGTCTGAGGTTTTTATAGAGCCGCGAGAGCTCGGCAAGGCTTTCAGAAGAAAGAGAAACATCTGGTTGGAGGACAAGGGGCAAGCGCAATGCTGAGTGAATTGTTATGCCTCCAAGGTTGAAAGCTGCTTTTCTTGTATATGCCATCAATAATGTTGAGGGAAGATCAACATCTAATTCAAGATAGGTATTGTATTGTCGGATCAAGCCTTGCACGATTGCCTGTAAAGTGAAATTTTTTCCTATTTTCGCACCCCTAGTCAAGAAGAGATGGATTTGTTGAGTTGGTTGCAAGGGTTTCCTAGTCATAATGTCATAAAAAAGGGAACGTTGCTCGATGTTCAACTTGGATACAAGTGAGTGGTACTCCTCGTTGCACAATGCCAATTTTTGAAATGTTGGTAGGTATCTTGTGGTGGGCTTGCTTGTTTGAATATCAAGGGCCAACTCATATTTGTAAGGCTTGTTATGCTTGGATCTTGAAGATGAGGAAAATAAGAGTTTTTGTGCTTGCTGCACCAAGTTTCAACTTGCAAATTTCTGACGATTCTCATCTATAATTGCAAATTTTGTGGCATATTTGCCTTTCCAACAATCAACACTTCTCTCAAAGGTTTTCTCATGTCGCCAATAAATGGGAGGAACAATAAACAAAACTCATGAAAATGCTTCTCTGCATCCTTTGCCACAATGAAGTTAGCATACTGAATGACTCAAGGATTCTTAGATTCATGAGTAGAACCACGTACACATTGGTAGTTTCTCACATAATCAACCAAGCATATGTGTGCAAGCTTATCCGGACAATGAGTGTATTTGGTGACAAGGTCGTAAAAGAATTGCTTGTATCATCACGATTAAAAGCATTCAATGTAGCTCTTTGTTTCAGCAGCAATGTGCACTGGCTTTCAAAGTATGCATTGATAAACACAAATTGTCTACTCGCACTATGTAAGGGCAATGAAAGAGAAATATATGTGGCTTGTTGTGATGTCATCTCTTGTGTATTGATCAAAGCATTGCCAAATTTTTTCAGTGGATCCAACATTGGCACATTTGTTTTCTTGCAATGTTGTAGTATGTGCTTGATTGTTTTGCTTGCGGTTGAGTATATGATGTGCTATATGCAGCATCGCCATGGCCATTGAAAATAAATTGAATGTCAATGTTTGTATCTCATAGACTACACATCTCTTTGTTGAAGTTGTTTGTGTAAATGTCCTTTGGATATCTTTTCAAGAGTAGTGTTGGCTCTGTGACAACTACAAAAAGGGATTGATTGTATACTCAATCATCCGTTCATCATATGACGCATTTGAATCATGCCCAAGAGCAAGAAATCGATTGTCAATGCACTTTTTGTTGGCTAAAAGTGTTTCTTTCTCTCTTTGAGATATCGTGATTGGATATAGTACCAATGTTTCTCGCGAGGACGGTTGTGGAAAACCCAAGCAACAAAAATGTTTGTGTTTTTTACATGTTTTACGATGGTAGTGAGTTTGCGCGCCTCTAAGAGACTCATCTAACAACTTCTTGTCAGTAGCAATATGTGTGTCAACAAAACGTATTGTATCATTATCCGGTGCAACACCAAAGAGATGTGCATTTTTTACCCAAAGCAATTTATGATCATGCTGACTTCCTCTATTTTGAAATTTGGTCACAAAAAAGTAATCTACCTATTCACCAAGGATGGTATTGTTGCGCTTCAGCTCCTTTTTCATGGCTTGAAACCTATGAACGTAGTATCGTGCTGTTGTGATGGGATCAAAATGAACAAGTGCACAAATAAATGAAGCTTTGTTTGAGTAGTCTGTCTCTTTAATATGAGGATTTAATGTGCACAAACAATCTTTCAAAAGGTTCCATCTTTGCTCCGCACATGAAATTGTCACAAAGAAAGTCGGCAGGCCTAATTGACAAATCATTGCAAACACATTTTTCTTAAGTTTCACCTTAAAATCAATTGACGTGCGCAATGATGATAGCCTAGCTCAGATGAAAGTAGCTGCTTAATGTTAGTGCTAGCTTGAACATCTTTTTCTTGCAATTGTTTGCCGCGTAGTTTTCCCTTGCGTAGATGCACCCATATGGATCCAATAACTTTTGCAATAATAATTTTAATTGTTTTGAAGAACAGAATTTCAATGTTGCTTGTAAATCATCTATCCTCATTCTTAAGCTCCCGTTGTGCTACTTTTTGGTATTTTTTCTTCGCCAACACATGATACTTTCTTCTTTGACCAAAAAACAATGTTGGGAATGACAAGTCCTCACAAGATTCATCATAAAAAATGCTTAGAGGACTGAATCCCTCACTTGTGAATTATGGTCCACAACTTTTTGTGCGGAGTAGATACCATGCACCAAAGTGTCCGTAGCATCAATCTCATCTTCAACATCTTCTTGGTGTGGAGTACAAGCAAGATCTGCATGGAGTGTGAAAGTAGATGACCAAGACATGTCAATTGTAACACCATGATCAATGTATAACGGAGTGCTCAAAAGGTTAGTCAAAGCTTAAAGAACACAGTTTGGACACACAATGCCACTCAGGTAGGCATGATCATAATCAAGCTTGTGCTTAATCTCTACAAGAATTGAAGCTTGATCACTAGAAAAGTGTGGCAACACTCTTTGTACTCGAGACAAATCTACCATTACATTCACAAACAAAATTGACCTTCAAAGTTTATTTCTCAAATTTGTGCAAATGATATGTGCAAAGATACAAGACGACTCTCTACTGAATTCAATCTTTCTATGCTACGTATTTTGATACTAAAGTGCATCTCTCTTTTAGAACAAAACAATGGTTCTTGTTGTTTCTTCAACGCAGTCTTGCACAAGTAACACATTTGCAACCCTTTATTGTCACCAGTGGCCATTGATTTTATTTTCTTGAGAAGCAAAAACTCTACCTTTGACATGCTATGCAAACTTTGACAAAACATGAGAGAACCACATGAAGCACAACCAAAAGCAGGGATATCTTCAACAGTCTTCGCATACAGTAAAGTTCTACTAGATGAAACAATAGACCTTCTTTGATGCATCCGAGATGCCTTGCACATGTTGTAATTTTTGGTCTTGACTTGTTTAGCACTAAAGGAGTTGGGGTATAATTGCAAGAACATAGATACAACTTGTTGAACAACAACATCATGAGTTTCAACAAGAATGGCTAGAAATAAGGTAGCTTCTTTACTCCATGCACAATGTCTACGTTTGGGTGGTTGAACTCCACAAGGAAACCATAGACCACCATGCAAGTTCAATACAGCAAGAGTTGGCCAAGTGGATGAAGATGCACAATCAAGTGCACCAAAAGAACAAACTTGTGTGCTTTGCCGCACGTGTCGGAGGCTAGGAACTTGCATGTGCACTGTGTACGAGCCTCGAAAGACTGCAAGCATACAACTAAATTATCATAGCAAGCTCAAAGAAAAAATGGTGTGTCACTCACTGCTCAATGCTTCTGTCGTGAAGGATCCTGTGCTGCAAAGACGAAGGAGTCACTGCCTCACCGTCCTCAATCGCCTCACCGCCGCCAATACCGCCACAATGCTCAATCTCTCTCAATCTCTCTCTCTCTCTCTCTCTCTCTCTCTCTACACACACATATACATACGTGAGCACACGAAGGAGAAGGAGAAGAGATGGAGCAAGAGCACTTCTTAGCTTACACCTTCAAGAATGAGGATTTTTAGGTCAAGTGGACCTTTTGTAAGAGTTTGACCCATTCACACATGGGTGTCCACAGTGGCCGATCGTTGCAAAATTACTGTAAAAATAAGATAAGTGGTGCACCTTTCATTGGTGATTACCTGCACACCTATTGGACTAACAAGCCCGGTTCATGACTCAATCAAATAAATAATAAGGCGTCCATCGAAGGTAATAGGGTGTCCATGAGGGTTAACATGCCCCCCTTCCTAATGTAGATTCTGTCCCCTTGGAAGCTATTGAGATGAAGCCCGTTCGTCGAGGTGGAAGAGCATTTGAGATTGAATGTCCTTAGCCTTCTTCAATCACTACAAAATCAACCAAAATTGGCACAATAATTGCATTCTCATATACAATTGAAAAAAATATGCAGCTGTAGGCACACAAATTGATTGGTAACAGAATATCAAACAATTTGTTAGCAGTAAAACATTAAACTATAATATAATCAAATGCATAAGCAGTTGTGAAGGTCAAAAACTAAACAAGTATGGGGTCTTAATTTAACAATCGAAAGGTACTAGAGGTCAACTATTAATACCATGGGCAAGCTTCTCAATTCTCTTTGGTCAATGAAGCTGTTTAATCGCAATAGACAAGTATTTCATGTCTGAAGACTGTCTAAAGGCTATACCTAGAAGACCTTGTAGTTAAGCTACGATAAAAGGAATGTTCATGAAATCATCACCTGACTTATTCTCTTTTCTTTTACCCCTCAAACGTTTTTTCACATTGATTCAATTTTCATGTGTGTGCTTATTATGTATGCCTTGGGCTTTTTGCTTTTCAAGGAAAAGCACCCACACTGGGGTAGGGTTCTAGTACCATAGGTAATACTGAGTGAAGTACCAAATCAAGCTAGGATTTCTCCTCCAGCTTAAGATTTTACATTGTGGCACTTTTAATTTTTAATTTTTTAATTTTTTGTCATTGCATTTCAATTTTGAACTTTGGGGGGTCATATGACATTGTTTTCCTCCCCATAGTCATCACGCTATTAAACTCCCTTTAAATACTTAAGCTAAAGGTCAATAGTGACTAAGCCCACTAGAAAGCCCTAGTACATTGCACACAATGCTGCCTAAATCGGATTAAGAACCTAAAGTAACTATTGATTCCCCATGGTATTAAGAGAAGATCTCTAACTCCTACCTTGGTCAAACTAGTTTAGTCAGACTGCTTGATTCTGAAACCTAGACAAGGGATTATGATTAAAAATTATATAGAATCTAATGTATAATCTAATGAATATTGTGCTACCAATCACATTCAAAGCAAACAAACATTGATGCTAAAAAGAAGACAACAGGCAATGCTAATGGACAAGAAACACCTGTTTGTGTTGATGATTGCGCTCGATTCGAAGAGTGAATGAGAGAAAGATTCCATGAAGTTCAAAATCCTAACAATGGCAACGTGTTCCAGTACACACTAGAAAACAAAAGGAATACCTCTAGGAGGCACATCAGTGGGAAGAGGCACCAACCTTTATTGAACACAATCAAACAACATAAGGAACCCTAACCTAATTATTTGCACCCTCCTAGAGAGTCAAGGGAACAGGATATTGAATAGATGGGCGGGTAGCCCTAGGTCTAAACCCCTATCCTCGTCATCATCGAGAAAAGAAAAGTCATCATCATACGTGCCATCCATGTAATCATGTAACTCTTCCTCATCATTTGGGGCACAAATGTTCACAAAGAACGTCACTATACATCTATAGTCATCTTGGTCAAGAGGGTAAGCTTGTGCAATCAGAGAGATGTCCTCTACTAAGTATGGATCAGTCGTGGCCAACAGACGTATCATCCATTCTACTTCCTCGAAATTCCTCTCACACGCTAGCGTATCTACCAAATCCCATTCACAGGCAAGCACCGGGTAGACTATGTGAAACACTTGTGAACTCCTACCTCTCACCCAAGGTAGGAGTGGATGCCTCTAGCATACTAGCCATATTTGTAAACATTGATAGATGATGGTTAGTGTGCAAATATTATAAGGGTCATGTCAAAATGTCGTGTCCTTGTGCATAATGTGTTTTTATGATTTTGGATCATGTACTAGAACTTGTAGGTTTCCAGCTTTTTGATTGGTGGCTCTTGCTCTATTTTTGTTTTCTTGAGTATAGGGCTATATATACATTCCCTAAGATTGGGAGATTGAGAGGTCAAGGAGGAAGGTTAAGAGGGGATCAAGTGAATGATGGATGTCAGCAAACACTCCCCCCTTCCTCGGGTAGATCATACCTTCACCTTTTGGAACCAATTGTTCCAAGTTGTCATGGGTAAAGACTTTGACCAATAGTTGTTGATCGCCCTAGGCGTTTCATCTAGTTGCAAGGGTGGTAAGATACTCTCCCATGTTTTTTTTATCAACGTTGTTGTAGGTGGTGAACTTACAAAGGGAGGTTGCAAATTCTTTCTTAATTGTATGGATATTTATCATGGTAGGTGGAGGTTGTGTTGAAACTTCTATTTCTGTATATGAATTACATGAAGAGCAAGAAGCTTCATTTTTTTTTTTATAACTGAGCCGAGGGAAACAAGTCGTTCTTACTTGGGCACCCAAACTAGCTCCAGATCAACTGTATAGTGTTTTGTGATCTTTCCCTTCCCACGATCTTCAATCGAATTTATCGTTACAGGGTTTGTCTCACATGGATCAAGTGATAGGTAAGAACACAATTTACGTTTTGGCACCCAACTTTGATCATTTCCTTGATAGTAGCCTTGGGATTCCAATAGTCTTTTAGGAATCCAGCGCAACGTTTTCTTACTTTTCTTGGAGCCAGTGGGGCATCTCTTACAAGGTTCCTGATTTTAGCATCAGAAAATGGTGTGGTAAAGAAGCTTTAGGGACCCATTTGTATGTTTTCTTCATTATATTAAGATGGATCTTGTGTGTCTCAAGTTTTGTTTCAACCACACAAGTTGAAGCTCTAGAGAGTTGGGCTATAGGGACAAATGGTTCAACCTCTTGGACATGCACTGTTTTGGGTTGTATTTTCTTGGGATGCGATTGCTCAGTGACTATCGCTTGAGTGGCAGGGCTAAGAGTTGGTTTCTGTGTTGTGACACTCCTAGTCCCCCAATCAATAGTGCATTTGGTCGCTATCATCCACGTGGATCCAGTTGGAATTAGGGTTGCAGAGAGACACGCACAGCTTGGAGAAGACGAAGGAAGCTCAAGGCACACAATAGAGAGTGTATTACTTAGTGTGCAATGGAAAGATGGATAGCCCTAGAGTGACAGGCGTATATACAGTGCACGGGGGAAAAAACCTCCTAAAGAGGGAAAAAATGCCCCGGCGGTCCTAGTGTGTTCACACACATCACTACCACATGTATATGGTAACAAATCCCCCCTGGAGTGCTGCGGTGAACGAGAGCTGGCACATGAGTAAAGGGAAGTGCCATGCCCTAAGGACATGATCAGTCCACAAAGGGGAGTAAGCCCAAAGCTTTGCGGAAAGCTTCAAGATTCTCACGAGACAATGCCTTTGTGAAAAGATCTACAAGGTTGTCCTGTGTTGGCACCTAAGCCAAGCTGATCTCTCCTGCTGAGAGCCTCTCCCTGACATAGTGGTAATGCACCTCAATGTGCTTTGTGCGAGCATGAAAAACTGGGTTCCTCGCAACTGCCAATGCGCTCTCACTGTCAGTGTAGATAGTGTTGGTAGTGTCCTGTCCAACACCCAAATCAGCCATAAGGCGTTTGAGCCATACACACTCCACCGTAGCTGTGAAGACTGCCCTGTACTCAGCCTCACAACTTGAAGTGGCCATAGTAGGTTGCTTCTTGCTCAACCATGATATACATGAACTGCCAAGCATGAAACAAAAACCACTTGTGGATACTCGCATGTCAAAACAACTAGCCCAATCTGAGTCCAAAAAAGCATGTAAGTCTGGCGGCAATGATCCCCCCTTGGGATAAAACAAGCCAAGATGTAAAGTGCCACTAAGGTAGCGGAAAATCCTCTTGACAGCCTGCCAATGCTTAGACCCTGGGCTATGCATAAATCTGCTGAACTGTGAGACTGCAAACTGAATATCCGGCCTCGTGTTGCATACATAAATGAGGCAGCCAACAGCAGTTTGATAAAGAGTGACATCAGCAGGATCGCCAGCATCATGTAGACTCAACTTCAAACCTGTTTCCATGGGAGTGGCAATAGGTTTGCAATCCTCAAGTCCAAACTTACATAGCAATGTCTCTATGTAACTTTTCTGACACAAGGCAATACCACCATCACACTGCTTAAACTGTATACCCAAGTAATGATGCAACAGCCCCAAATCTTTCATCTTGAAAGTAGCATTCAAATCAGCCTTAAATTTAGCAATATGTCTCTCATTTGGTCCAATGATCAGCAAATCATCGACATAAAGAACCACCATGAGAAGTACATCACCCTCACGCTTTACATACAATGTGCTTTTTGTTGGACTGTTACGAAAGGCTCGTTTAACCAAATGAGTGTCAGCTTTCTCATACCAAGCACGAGAAGATTGCTTCAACCCATACAAAGCCTTCTTACATTTGCACACTTTGTCCTCTTGTCCTTTTATGATAAAACCGCAAGGCTGTGTTACATAAACTTCCTCAAATATGTCACCATTCAAGAAAGCAGTAACAATGTCTCATTGATGTACATCCCAACCAAAATGAGTTGCCAATGCACATAGAAAACGCACAGTAGTCATACGACAAGTGGGAGCAAAAGTCTCTTCATAATCTATGCCTTTTTGCTGTGCATAACGCTTTGCAACAAGCTGAGCCTTATGGCGATCGATCTCACCATCCGGCTTGCGTTTCAACTTGTAAACTCACTTCGTACCAATGGCCTTTTTGCCAAGAGGCAAATCATATAAAGTCCATGTGTCATTTCTATAAGTGCATCATATTCTGGTTGCATGGCAACCATCCAATTTTCTAAATTCTGTGCTTCATCAAAAGACAGAGGCTCCTCAATATCATGTAAGCTAGACACAGCCAAAGCATAACAATCTGATGCATAAGATGCATGGCGAGAGTCTGAACGAGTACGACTAGACAAAGGTGCATCCAATTTACTGTCACGCAAAGTGTGCACCAGCCATTTTGGCGTACCTCTAGCCTATTCATTTTCAGCCCTTTCCTCATCAAGTACATCATGTACATCTGCATCAATAATAGGCTGATCTAAAACATTTTTAGAAACCCCCATAGGTTGTACATTTTCCTCATTGGAACTTACATTCATATTTCCACCACTAAAAAGAGGCAACAAAGCGTCATAAATGTCCTGTGAGCTTACATTACTGTCTCTAGTACATGACAACAAGGGCTAAACAGAATCTTCCACAAACACTACATTCCATGAAACCAGAATACATTTGGTTTGCGGATGATACAAACTGTAACCTTTGCTTTCAGCACTGTAACCAACAAAAATACATTTGACAGCCTTATCATCCAATTTTCTGCGCTGCACTTGTGGCACCAAAGCATATGCCAAACAGCCAAAAACATGCATGTGCTCAATAGAAGGCTTTCTATCATGCCATGCTTCATATGGAGTAATAGACTGCAAAGCTTTCGTACGACACTTGTTAAGTACATAACTGGCACACATGATGGCCTCAAGCCAAAAAGAATGCGGCAAAGCTTGACTTTTGACCATACATCGTGCCATTTTCGTGACCTGTTTTTCCTCTCAGCAACACCATTTTGCTGAGGTGTATAAGGCACTGTACATTGGTGTTTTATCCCACGACTAGCCAGAAATGCATTAAATTCATGAGACACATACTCCCCCCCTCGATTGGGACGGAGGGTGCCCATAGTACATTTCGAGACATTTTCAGCCATAGCCAAAAAAAATTTGAAGCACATAAAAACTTCGGACTTCGCTTTATGCAGAAATACCCATGCATGCCTGGAGTAATCATCAATGAAAGTCACGAAGTACAAGTAATTGCCCAAGGACGGAGCTTGCATTGGCCCACACATCACTATGCACAAGCTCCAACCTGCATGTGGCCCGACCTGAACCATCCTTTGGAAACTTAGAACGCTACATCTTACCCAAAATACAGCCTTCACAAACATGTTTGACAGGTGCCTTAAGAGGTGGCAAAGAAGCAACCATATCAGATTTCTGCAAACGCAGCAAACTGGCAAAATTCAGATGACCAAAACGTGCATGCCAAAGTTTTGCATCTGAAATAGCCCTGGAATCTGCAACAACATTTGTAAAATTTTGTCCACACTTGTCATACAAAGTGAGCTTATACAGCCCACGACACAAAAGGCCAAATGCAACAATTTCATCACCAAAACTGAGATCATGAACTGTATATCTGTCATCCACAAATTTGACTACAAGTCCAACTCTAGCAAGTGCGGATACAGATAAGAGATTCTTCTTGATCCCAGGTACATAAAGTGCATCAACAAGTGTGAAGGAATTGCCATTAGCAACAGTGAGCACAATCTTTCCAACTCCCGGAACTGGATAAGAGGCATTGTTGGCACAAGTGACAGAATTCTCATGAGGGACAGACTCGAGAGAGGTAAACTGTTCACGATGTGAGGTAATGTACTTTGTAGCACCACTGTCGAAATACCACACATGTGAATCTGCAGCAACTGACAAGAATGCATCATGGACATCAGGATTGTAAGTGCACTCTGCACTAAAAGCCCATTCTGCATCAACATCACCATCACAGTCTCCTTTCACAGAAGACTCAACAATGGCTCCATTTGTAGTGGAACCAGCATTTACAGTGGAACCACCCTCTTTCTTCTTAGCCTCTTTGTCCTTCAACTTAGGACACTACTTGATCAAGTGATCATTAGCTTTACAATAATGGCAACGCATTTTTTTTTTTTCCCTTGTCACCAGAATTGCCCGACGAATTGCTGTCAGCAGAAGCATTAGGAACAAAAGTTTTGGCACTCGTAGCAGAACCATAAGAAGTGGTTGCATCGCTGTTACCACCCTTTCTTTGAGAAGCAATAAAAGCCTGTTCAACTGCACGCTGCCTAGTCCTGTTTTTTCTAGAAAGTGACTCTTGCAACAGCAATGTGCAGAATGCATCAAACTTGACAACTTCAGGATTTCCTTGGGTCATAAGTCTCCAAGTACTAGCAAAAGTTTGGTATGAATCTGGTAAGGCATCAAGGATAGTCTGCACAAGGGAACTGTCTGAAATGACTTCTCTTGCAGAAATAAGTTGCTCATTGATATCCTTGACACTAGCAAGGAAAGTGCCCATATCATCTTTCTCATGCATAATCTTTGACTCCAGCTCTTTACGCAGCAAAGCAATTTTAGCCTCATTGCGACTTGCATAAAGACCAGCCAAAATATCCCAAGCCTGTTTTCTAGATTTTGTTGAATGGATGTGAGGAACAATGGTGCGCTTCACAGACAACGCAATCAATGCATGAGCCTGCGCATCCTTAACATCCCAACGAGCTTGTTCTGCCGAAGGCAAAACAACACTAACAATAGCAATCCTTGCAGCAAGACCTGCAACATCCTCAACATCGCTTACATCCTCAGAACCAGAACGTACATCAATGCCTTGCACAATGTTCCAAACGCCCTTTGACACAAGAACGTGTTGCATCATATAAGCCCACATAGGGTAATTGTCCCCATCCAACATGTCCTCAACAACAAACATCTTGAACACATCTGTGTTGTTGTTGTCAGCCATGGTAAATGCTGCACCTGACGTGAAAACTGCCCGAAAATAGGAGAAACAGAGTGGGAACAACACGTGCTATATAACACAAACCGTAGAAGACTGTACGGCACCTGTTATGCAAAAAACGGCACTGACAGAAAGTCTGCACAAAATGACGAAATGTCCTGTGCAGCACTGCCTGTAGTGGAAACGGAGGCCGAAATGAACCCAAATCAGAAAGTGAGCAGGCGTGTACTGGAGCAGTTGGCGACTAAGCCCGGGAGGACGCAACCTGCTCTGATACCAATGGTTGGAATTAGGGTTGCAGAGAGACACACACAACTTGGAGAAGACGAAGGAAGCTCAAGGCACACAATAGAGAGTGTATTACTTAGTGTGCAATGGAAAGTGGATAGCCCTAGAGTGATGGGCGTATATACAATGCACGGGGGAAAAAACCTCCTAAAGAGGGAAAAAGTGCCCTGGCGGTCCTAGTGTCTTCACACACATCACTACCACATGTATATGGTAACAGATCCTAGGTTTATTTGCCTTCCATGGTTCCAGTAGGCATGACCAAAATTTCTTGAGCTACACCCCATTGTCATAACTGACAGAAGTGCGCTAGATTCCAAAAACCTTAGTTTTTTTCTTGTTGACACCCTTGACTTGGATAGTACTCTCAGATAGAGATGGCTTTCCCAACTGACACCACACTCCATATGACAACAAATTATATTTAGCACCCGTGTCCAATAAGGCATTATATAGCACTTTCACATAGGCGCTATTTAGCTCAATAGGATATCGTAGAGGTGTGTCAGAGTCCGACCAATCATCCTCTGTTTCAGTGTGAAATGCATGTGTAACTCCAAGGTTGGCCTCTCGTTGGCGTCTTATGCATTGTTGTCGCTCCTTAGTCTCAACTTGAGCTTGTATCTTCTTCAATTCTACTTGTGCCTTGGCTGCCTTTTTTTGATGGATGGCACATAGCTCCTCTTGGCTTAAAGGATCATAGTATCTTTTAAATTTTCTCCCATTGAGGAATCCAATGGTTTCAACTCCATCAAGAGTTTCCACACAAATAGTACCTTTGTGGGGTGATTTTGCATACTCTATATGGTCCTTTTCCCGCATATTTCAACTTTTTCTTCTTGTTTTGCACTCCATACAAAAGGACTTTATCATTAACAATTGATATCTTTGTTCTTGAGATCACGATCAAACCATTTCTTCCTCCTATCTTTCTCCAGAAGTTCATTTTGCACAGCCAATTTCCTTTCTTCATCTAACCTCTCAAGGATATATAAATGCTCAACTAAAGGGCCATCCCAACCTTCTTGTGAAGCTACCCGTAGACTAGGAATTACAAACTCCCATGGCATAAATGCTTCTTGGCCATATACCATTTTGAATGGTGTACAATTAATAGCCACTTTGTAAGAAGTATGATAAGCCCATAGAGCTGATGTCAGCTTCAAGTCCCAATCTGTGCGATGAGCTTCCGCTGTTTTGGTCAAGATAGAAGTTAAGGTCTTGTTAGTGCTCTCAGCTTGGCCATTTTCTTGTGGGTAATACAATGTAGACTTATGGTGAGCTATCATGAAGTTTGTTGTGAGTTCCTTTATCACTCCATTTATAAAATGAGTACCATTGTCACTCACAATTTCAAAGGGACGACCAAATCTTGTAATAAAGTTCTCAAAGAGAAACTTGGCAGTTGACCTTGCATCAGCCTTGTGTGTCGCCCTGACTTCTGCCCACTTTGTCACATAGTCAGTGCAAACGATAATATATTGAGATTGAGTGTTATGACCTGCCAAACTAATTAGGCCTATAAAGTCTAAACCCCAATTTTCAAATGGCTGAGTCACTTTAACATGATGTAAAGACATCTTAGTCTTTCGTTGTGTGATCTTATAACATTCCCATTCATCACACCCTTTTGCAAAACGTGGTGCATCCTTGAATAAGGTAGGCCACCAATAGCCCGATTGCAACACCTTTCTAGCAGCTAGCTCCCATGAGAAATGTCCTCCGGCTATACCCATTTGGGCTTCTTGCAGTATGTATAAATACCCATCCTCACGAGCACAACGTCTAAGAATATTGTCCTTCCCTAGCTTGTAGAGAGTTCCTGCAATTAGAGAATAAGGTTCACATTCCTTTAACAGTTTTCGAGCTATATCCTTACGAAGCTCCTTGGGTGGAAAACTATTAACTAAAAATTTCACAATCTTCTCACTCCATTCATACATGGTATTGAGGCGGTCCGGGGCGGGCAACAAGAGAGGCGACCTCCAAACACCCCTCAAGGCTCCCGTGCTGCTCAATTGGGCCTGGGGCAACCACAAGCACAACACAACAACAAACCCACAGCCAAACCCAAACAAGATAGGGGCACCACCTAGTTATGGTATGCGAACTAGGACGCAAGAGAGATTTTGGCACAACCAAGAAGATGCACCACACAACACACACAAGCAACCTCACACCAAGACACACACAAAATGGACCAGAGAGAGCTAGAGCAAAGGGAAGAGAGAGAGAGAAAAGGATCTTGCGTAATACCTTATTTGTGACTTGCAAATGGAGATGGTTCGTTATGATGCTATCGTAGAACTTGTACAAAACTCACTCAATGCTTAGTGATTGCTAAACATTGCCAAAACACACACACACACTGTCTTAGGGTGTGGGAGACCTCTCACCACAATACCCTCTTACAATGGACACAAAATTGGCAATGAAAAACACACTAAAACACTTCCTAAAATCAAGATCAACCGATAAAAACTCAAAATACACAAGTCACCTTGAATTCACCAAACCGTATTGCACAAATAGAAGGACGAAGATTTGAACGTCGAATCACGCCTTTGATGCACCAAACCTCAATTTATTGATGATGAACGAGCATATACAATAGTGGTTTTGAGATTTGTGGAACTCAACGCTCTCTCACTTGCAATGTGTAGCTTGAAGGCTTCTCTCACACCAAGAGTGAAGCTCACAAGTGGTTGCTACACCTAAGTCTCTCCTCACGCATAGAGTGTTGGGGTGCTATGTGAGATATTGGAGGTTGTTTTGCAAGAAGGAGAGGGGCCTATTTATAGGTTGGAGACCCCTCATTAGGATTATTGGAAATCCTAATTTACAAGCTAACAAATCAAGATTATGATTTTTTTGAATATCAAAACATTGTGGGCCTTCTTTGTCTGCTTGAGTCATGGGTGTGGGCTCAAAAGAGAGCATTATTGATGGTAGATAAGGTGAAAGTAAGTAAGGAGAGGGAGAGAGAGAGAGAGAGAGAGAGAGAGTTACTATACACATGTCTTGAGGTGAGGTGTCTTTTATGGTTAGGTCAATGGCTATTTTGTGTTAGTATGTTAGTGGTTAGTGTTAGTAATCACTAGAAAGTTAATGATATATTTACAATGGGTAGAATGGGTGGGATGGTTGGAGTAAGATGGTTGAATGAAGTGAACAAATCCTTGTGATGGTGAAGCTTGAAGAAGTTTTGGACTTACTTGTGTAGGTTCTTAAATGACCATCGATCTTCTTCTTCGTCTTCTCTTCTTTACGCCACCGCTGCCAAGGTTGATCATCGTGATGAAAATGGTAATTCCGTTGATGAGATCTTTTGATTTGCAGAGGTTAAGCATGGTACACATGCTGAATTTATGTATATATATAAGGAGTAAGATGGAATTGTACTTTGGAGATAATAGAGAGAGGCATAGAGATGGTGTATGTACATGGAGAGCTCATATGAGAGCTATGGGAGTAAGTGGGGAGGTTAATGGTGAAGAAGGTGAGAGAAACCATTGAAGGTGCAGGTTTGAGTGAGGGATTGAGAGAAATGTGTGTGTGTGTGTGTGTGTGTGTGTGTGTGTGTGTGTAGAAGTGTGGAAAGAGGTGAGAGAAGACTATGGGCTACTTGTGAAAAAAGTGGGCAGACTGGGGTCCACTCAAAAAATCATAGCTCACCGCTGGTAGCTCCAAAAATCATGAAAAAATTTGAGGTGATTATTCAGAGCGTGGGCTACATTTCCTCTTTTGACCACTACTCCAAATTCGGAGTGGAGATAGGTGCCAAAATTCTCACCAAAAAGCCTGTTTTTATGCTTGCAAAAGTCTTTTAGTGGACCCCTCCTTTGTTGAATTTGTACAATGCATCCAAGAGTGAGCCCCTCCTTTGTCATATCATAATACAAAGCATCCAAGTTGCCCTTGACACATGCATGGAGGAGGATTATTGGTGAATAAAGAAATATATACATGGTGGGACTAGTGTATGGACTATTCATGGACTTTAGCTCAATGAGCACATGGTGTTAGAATAATGAGTAAAAATAATAATAAAAATATGGAGGAGTTATGGATATGGAAAGATATTGGAATCATATGATATGGTCCCTCCTTGAATTATTTTGGGTGAAAGAGGAAAAGGTATGCAAGTAAATAATATAATAAAAGTAACCAATGAGTAGAAATCAATTTTTTGTTTTCACGAGGGTGAGGGTGAAAATGTAGGAGTGATTTGTATAAAGGAAAAATATGAGGTTAGAGTATGTACATATTGGCAAAAATATATATATATATAATTATGGTGTAAGAGGATGAAAGAAGGTGTACATAGGTTTAATAAAACACACACCTAAGTAGAAATATTTAAATAAAATACCAAAATAATTATAAAAAATCCCTATATTTAGGCCATATATACAATGAAATATTTACACACAAAGAGGCCATAATATACTTTTATTTTTTTATTATTTTTATTTTTTTTGGCTCACCTAGCCCAGTGACTAGCTAGCTGAGGGTTTTTAAGAAGATATGGGAAAAGTCCCGTGACTCACGCACGCCTATGTACAGTGAAATGGTAGGGATAGCCACAGTGTTTGGGTGATTTTGGTAGGGTGAGGTAACTCACTGTGGCAATTACAAAGAGCCTAAAAAACGGCTATCAGTATCTACTAGGAATAGGAAAGTATCAGGCAATTCATCATCGATTCTAGTAGGGGCTTCACCATTGGGTATGCGAGACAAATGATCCGTCATGACATGTCTTTTACCGGGTCTCACCACAATGGTAAAAGCAAACTCAAGAAGAATTAACAACCATCGTGTAATTCTTCTCGTGGAATAAGGTTTATTTACTAGATACAACAATGCTTGATGATCAACATAGAAAACAAACTTTTTGGCAAGAAGGTAGTAGCAAAATTTCTTAACTGCATAAATCATAGCTAAACCTTCCCTCTCTGTAGTGGTGTAGTTTCTCTCATCATCATTTAATTGACGACTTGCAAAGGTGGGGTAGTCCAATTTATGTTCTCCTAGTTGAGCTAGAACACACCTAATAGAAAAGTTTGATGCATCAATATGCACATGGAAAATTACATTCCAATCGGGCACTCGTAGAATGGGAGCACTGGTTAAGGTATTTTTTAATGACTCATAAGCATGGTCACACTCTGCGGTCTAGTGGAACTCAATAAGAAGCTTGTATAAAGGACGAGCTATCTCAACAAAGTTTAAAATAAACCACCTGTAATAACCAACATGGCCCTGGTCCATGAACCTTTGAACTCCTTTATAGTTCTTAGGTGGTGGCAAACTGGAAATGGCTTTAATTTTGGTCTCATATATGGAAATCCCATTTTTGGACACTATATGCCCTAAAATGACTCCATGTTTAACCCAAAATTGGCATTTGAAAGGGTTTATGGAGATGCGATACAATCTGCACTTCTCAAACACTTTTCGTAAACATAATAGATGTTCCTTCCAAGAGGAATAAACACAAAGGTCATTCAAGAAAGCTTTGCAAAACTCCCTCAAATATTCTTTAAAAGCAGTGTTTATTAATCTTTGGAAGGTAGCAGGGGCATTGGTTAAGCCAAAAGCCATAACACGAAATGTGAATACTCCAAATTCGGTTATAAAAGCAGTTTTAGCTTGGTCCTCTAGTGCAATTATGATTTGATTGTATCCAGAGTACCCATCTAAAAGCTATAAGCTTCCTTTCTTGCAACTCTTTCAAGCACATGTTCTGAATATGGCAAAGGGTAATGGTCCCTCCTAGTGGCGGCATTGACCTTCTTGAAGTCCATGCACACTCTGAGTTTCCATTCTTTTTCGGTATAACAACTATTGGAGACACCCATTCTGAGTGCTCAAAAGGGTATATGAATCCACATTTGACAAGATTTTCAATCTTTTCTAGAACAATATTTGCATACTTAGGATTCATGGGGTAGGGTCGTTGCTAGACTAGTTCAACCATGCTAGTCATGGGGATTCTGTGTTGCACCACAAAAGGTGGAACACCTTTCATATCATGATATGTCCAAGAAAATATATCCTTGAATTCCTTGAGAAGTTATTTAAGTACATACTCCTCAGTCTCTGTCAAATCTTGGGCAATGAAAACTAGTTTGGACTCCTCACCAAGGTCTGCTAACTCTATTTCCTTAACTATCACTGGACCATCATAGACTCCATTACATCCATCGATAGGTGTCCTCTGTGCCTTTGTATACACAACCTTACGTTCCTTTGTGGTGTAGGATTTGAAATGTTCAGGTGCAGGGTGTAAGTCTGTGGGGTCTTGTTGTTCTGTGCACTGCGATTTCTCATCCGCTTCCTTTTGTTTTTGAGCTAACTCTTGATTTTGTCGTCTCCTTATGGATAGCTCAAGTTTGGCTTCTGTGTAGCCTCTAGCTCTGCGATGTCAATGGGTTGTGGACTACACCACATAATGCTTTGAAGGTATTCCTCCCCAGTTATCACATGCCCCTATATAATTAAGCCATTATGTGGTAGATTTCTTTTCATTTATTCTAGCATGCACATTTTCTTGATATTGTCGCCTCTTATATCTCTTACGCTTCTTGTCTAATTTTTTATTACGGCCGATCTCTAGTGAAGAGTGACTAGATGAATCGCTACTTTTGTCTTCTGCTCTCCGGGATAGATTGTCATCTAGGTTACCACTGGGTCCTGAATGGTTTGTCCCCACATTTGCACCAAGATTTAACTCAGATTATTTGTCTTTAAAGTCAATTTCAATTGATGATTCTAACTCCGAATCGTGTGGGCTATAGTCTTGTGAGACGTTACTGGTTCCAATGTCAGTCAAGCATTCAGCTTGTAAGTCATCAAAAGCTATATGCATTGCTCCTATCATATTTAAGGGTATGAGTTGGGTGTTACCCGCGTCATTCCCCTATTTCCCCAAATGTCTATGGTTGCTGCTAGGTGGACCCAATCCACATTGTCAGACTCAGTCCTCCCAGGTAGAACATCTATATAAGGAGCTTCCCCAACATTAGTGTCCATTTTACACGTGTGAAAATACTGCAATGGGATGGAGTGAACTGTGGTGTCATATCTATGATCAATTATAAATCTGTTTCCTAGAGGATGTGCCCGACCACTTACAAGATCAACTCAAATGACAGAATCTTGGAACTGCAAGTAGACATGGTTTTTAGACTAGTCATGCACCATTTTTGCTTCCCTCATGAAAGGACGTCCTAAAATCATCTAAGATGACATAGTGTGCTTGGAAAAATCCATAACAATGAAGGTATTCCTTATTTTGTGTCCAAAGACCTTGATCTTGAGATCTTCTAGCATCCCAATAGGTTTAACAATAGGTCCCATTGGCCATCTTTACCACTATGTTTGTAGTCCCAAGGTGAGGTCTTCCCACAATTTCCTAGCAATTTTTAGTCAAATGCTAACCATAGTGCCACCATCAAGGATTCCCTTCACATTTTATCCTTGATGGTCGCATTGGATTTATCGCCTTCAAAGTATTGTCCCAATTTGTTAACAGATATTTCAACAACATAGTTCTCATCTAGGTTGGGTTGTGGATCTAAGTGTTTCTCTTCTATTGGCACCTCCCTAGCTCCATCCATTTGTGCAAATTGTGGTAGCCCAATTTTCAATTCTCCATTGAGGAAAGCGCGAAGAGCTAAGAATAGATCGGGTCTCCATATAATTTGGACATGATGTGGTTCTAACTTCTGAAGCCATGAAATCCATCAATTTGGCAATATTTAACGGTACTTTCTGGGCTTCAGTCCTTTGATGTGGGAAAGATGGGATCTCCATTTCTTTGATAGGGTCATGTAGTCCCTCTGTAAACATTCTCTCCAACAAGAAGGGAGTACACCCACTTTTCCATGACTTAAAGTCACTTTCTTCTTGGATAACACTAGGTATGGCTTGTGGTCTATGGACTTTGAGAGGTTGCTTTTGCATAGGGAACACTGTGTCGGTAATCTGGATCTCCCTAGGTGCTGGCTCTAGATCCCTTTGGGTCTCTTCTACCAAAATCATTAATTGCTTGACTCCTTTGTAGGGTTTTGTTAACCCTCACGGCTCACGGACACCCCATCACCTATGACGGACGTGTATTATGTATTTGGTAGAGTCAGGTACCGGGCTTGTCGGTCCAATAGGAAAAGGGTAAGAGTGATCGCCGATGAGAGGCGCACTCTAACTGGGACATTCAAGGGATTAGTTGGCTAAGCATGGGCGCCCAAGTGTGAATGGGGTGAGCTCATATAAAAGCCAACTAAACCTAAAATTCAGTCATTCTCTCATTTGTGCAATAGAAGAGTGCTCTTGCTCCATCTCCATCTCCATCTTCTTCTTCTTCACCTCCTTGTGTGTGTGTGTGTGTGTGTGTGTGTGTGTGTGTGTGTGTGTGTGTGTGAGAGAGAGAGAGAGAGAGAGAGAGAGTGCGATCGAGCATTGCGGCGGCACGACGGCGGTGAAGCGGTTGAGTGCGACGTAGCGGCGTCTCCTTCTTCTTCGTGGCGAGGAATCCTCCACGGCAGGAGCATAGAGCGGTGAGTGACACACCATTGCCCTCTTTTGAGCTTACTAGTTAAGCTAGTTGTGTGCTTGGAGCCGTCTGTGGCTCGCACACAGTGTTAGGCAAGTCCCTTGCTTCGACAATGCGGCAAGGAGCGCACATTTTTGGCGCCGTTGCCGGGGAATCGCCCTGCACTAAGCCCAAGAGGCACTTTGTGCTTCTTCTATGAGTTGTTTGTAGTAGGAAAGAAGAGGAAGAGGAAGAGGAATGAGTTATTTTTCTGCAAGTTGTTAATTTCAGTATTGTCTGCAAGTTCTCTGATTTCTGCATAATGTTGTGTTTTCTGTTTGCACACAGTCTTTGCACAATTAGTAGTCGTTAGCTTGTTCGCAGTGAATGAATAAGTAGGTAGACAATTAGCAATTTCTGTTTGCACACAGTCTGTACACAGTTTTCTGTCAAGGTTTGCCTGCACACAGTCTTTGCACAATAAGGTAGTGAGAGAGGAAGTAGGTGGACAGTTAGCTCACTGTCAGTAAGCAGTTAGCAGAGTGGTTAACAGATTAGTTAGTAGATTAGTTAGTAGATTAGTTAGTAGATTAGTAAGTAGATAAGGTAGTGAGCTGTGAGCTGTGGACAGAGAGGTTAGGTAGGTGTTGACAGTGTGTGTGGCCAAGAAAGGGTCACCTAAACCGCGCGATATATATATATATATATATATATATATATATATATATATATATATATATATATATATATATATATATATAAAAAATAAAAAAATAAAAACCCGAAAATATTTAAGCGTGAGTGACTCGGGGGCTACACTAAAATTTTGATCGGGATCGGGATCATTTCCCCAAGCCCAAGCCCAAGCCCACTAAAATTTTGATCGGGATCGGTTCCCCAGGCCCAGGCCTCAGTGCTCAGTCTTATGATATATACTAGACTCACTCTTATATATATACCCTACCCCCTCAAGAGGGAATGAGAGCATGTGGGGCAAGTCCTCCACTCTCCTCCCTTCTCTTCCCACTTGCACCCTTAGACTTTCTAATTTGGGCCTAGTTCCCTACTAGAAATTGATGGTTTTAGGGATTTCGAGGGCATAAAGTGACCAAACGGAGGGTTGTAAAGCATGGCACGTCCTTCTGACCGAGACGCTCGTTTTGAGCTATCATACGTTCTATTCTATAGCTGGGTCAGAAAAAAAGGACCAAAAAATCAAAAAATAAATAAATAAGAAAAGACTTGGGTTGCAAAACACCCAAAATTACTAGGTGAGCAGCCTTCACGGGCACTCACTGACACTTCTAGGGGATCCAAGTCATATGAACCTACGCTCTGGACGAGTGTTAGAGCACGAGAATATTGGTAGTGCCTCCATTTACGCGGGCACCCATTATTCCTCCACCCTAGGTTCTGGACCTTCAGCCGGGACTCAAGGTAGCGCGACCCAAGATCCTCATATCGCGTCTAGTGATTCTTCCTCTGACTACGAAGTCATGGAGGGGTATCCTACACCAAACCCTGATAGTTCAAGTCAAGACATGCATGCCATGGGCCCACGGCCCGGGTCCAACGTGTTTAGCCGCTTAAAAGAGACCCTTAGTAGAGCTACTCGCTCTGAACATGTGGTTAATGAAATAAATGAAGGGAGTGGGGAAGTAAATTCGTCATTCATACCTAAAATAGACCCTATGCTTCTTGAGAGTGTGCATGTGAATGTTCCATCCACTGCACCTCCTGATCCTTTAGGACTATCTCCCTCTGAGGTTCTACTACCCGATGGTAGGAGTCTTGCCGAAGTACATGAGATCGAACGCTATATACAAGCAACAAGGGAGAGGGAAATTGAGAACCTACGAAGGCTAGAACAAAGTCGAGCCCTGAAAGCAAAGGCTCCTATGACAACAATCATGCCAGCCGAGCAACCGAGTGCTCCCAAGGTAGCAGTCACGGAGGGGCAAGCGATGGGGAGCAATAATGCTTCCACTTCGAGGGAAACCTCCAGCACGCCAGGCCTAGATGGGATATTCCTAAACGAAAATTGGGAGTATGACCTACAAGCAGAAGCTTTAACTGATCGGTACACAGGACACACCTATCATGTGGGTTGGTTAGATGTTCTACAATCCACATCCGGTGCTACTAGCATAGATGTTCTACAATCCACATCCGGTGCTACTAGCATAGATGAGAAACAACAAAAAGTCTGTGATGTCCTCCATAGGATTGTCGAGTTAGAAAGACAGAACACAGGGATCAACATGCCTTCAACAGGCCTAATGAGATTCTTGGATACGGGAAAGGCCAACCAACCAACCCTATCATAAATGGAGACTCCCTCAGTGAGCCCCATTGATCCTCCATATGTTGTTTCGCCGGGAGCCTCAGTACAATCTGAGCCCACAAGTGGCAACTTTACCTTCCCAGATCTAGCTCATCTTTCTCTTAATGACACTACGGCTACCATGCATATCCCAGTGGTGAGCATGACAAGAAGTACACCATGGATTTCATTTGTTAATACTGCGCCGATGCTTAGTAGCACAGTGCCCCCAACTATACCTACATGTATGTATCATCTAAGAAGGGAGCAACAATGGTGCTCAATTTTCTTGGGCCCACATACTACGAGTGAATGCCCTACTTTCAGAGTAAAGTTTAACGGGACTTGTAACGCGTGTGGTAGGTATGGCCATCAAGCGAAGGATTGCCTAATGCTTAAACGCATCATGGAAAATAGACCGCCTATAGCTTGGGCAGACTCACCTCGAGTTCCTGCATTGATGCCTACCCCACCCATGGAGCAACAGTTGCCATTACAGCACATGGTCCCTAGAACCCAAAATGTGGTCCAAACCACACCGTTGCCACCTCCAGTGCTAGGACCGCAACCCACTCATCCAAGAGTTACACTTATGAACCAAATAGGTTGCGAGTCATCTACTACTTATGTAGATTGCGAAGAGGACATAGACTCTAGTATCACCTATGGAGCGACATGCTTGAGGAGTGTCCCATGTACTATATGGAAGACCATTGGGGACAAATCAAACCAGTATATCAAGCTACTGTGCTAGCAGCAAGAGGCCAAAACATTAATAGTTTTTCCAAGAGACCACGTCTTCAATGCTACGAATGTGGTGGACCACATCGAGTAGCTGAGTGCCCTATTAGAATGCAAAAGAATGTTGCACTAATGCAAACAAGTCAAGGGAGTGCATTGGCAATTCCAATACTCACTTGTAATCGTTGTTGCATAGATCATTTGATCGCACAGTGTCCTAACAATCCAAATGCACCGAAAATCACACCATTGAACTTAATACAGATTGTTGATGGGACACCACCAACTATAAACATAGTACCAGTAAACGCACTCACACGAACGATGCTCCAAAAACAAAATTATATTCTTGAGGAAAGAGACACGGCATCAATTGCCCAATCTTAGAAAAAGAAGAAAACACGAAGAAAGAGATCGCAAAAAGCAGCGAAGTCAGACCCCAGCTCAAAGACCAACATAGGGACTGGTGATGACCCCGTATATATGAACGACGCTGAAGAAGATTCTGATTCAGGTGAAACCATGGAGACCAAAATGACCACTAACATAGAAACCAACAAGGAAGATCTTCATGAGCCACAATGGCCAGGATCCAAAAAGAAGATACGAACTTACCCAAACCCTATAGAGGAGATTGAGCGAGTCAAGCATTTAAGGAGTTTGGTAGAAGATACCCAAAGGGATCTAGAACCAGCACCTAGGAAGATCCAGATTACAGACACCGTGTTCCCTACACAACAACAACCTCACCAAGTCCATAGACCCTTGGACATACCTAGTGTCATCCAAGAAGAAAGTGACTTAAAGTCATGGGAAAGTGGGCGTACTCACTTCTTGATGGAAAGAATGTTTACAGAGGGACTACCTGATCCTATCGAAGAAATGGAGATCCCATCTTCCCCACGTCAAGGGACTCAAGGCCAAAAGGTGCCGTTAAACATTGCCAAATTGATGGATTTCATGTCTTCAGAAGTTAGAACCACCGTCATGTCCAAACTATATAAAGACCCCGAGTTAGTCTCAGCTCTTCGAGCCTTCCTCAATGGAGAATTACAGGCCGGATTACCACAGTTTGCACATATGAACAAACCTGACTCGGTAATGAATGATGAGGAACATTTAGCACCACCATCTGACCTAGCGGGACATAAATTTGTAATTGAAATACCCGTTAACAAGTTGGGGCAATACTTTGAAGGTGATGAATCTAATGCTACTTTACCAATCACTACTAAAGGATTAACTATAAAGGGGGTCCTTGACGGTGGTGCGAGAGTCAGCATGGTGACAAAGAGTTGTTGGGAGTCTATGGGGAGACCTCACCTTGAAGCCACAAGCGTAGTGGTAAAAATGGCTAATGGGTCTATTGTTACGCCTATTGGAATGCTAAAGGATCTCAGGATCAAGGTCTTGGGACAGAAGGTAAGGCAGACTTTCATTGTTATGGATTTTTCCAAGCATCCTATGTCATTTGAGATGATCTTAGGGCGTCCATTCATGAGGGAAGCAAAAATGGTGCATGACTGGTCCAAAAACCACGTCTACTTATAGTTCCAAGACTCTGTCATTCGAGTTGATCTTTTAAGTGGTCGAACGCATCCTCTAGGAAATAAATTCATCATTGATAATCGATCAGACACAACAATTCACTCAGCTCCATTACAGTATTGTTACACGTGTAACGAAGACACGGATATTGGGGAGAACTCTCCTTATATGGATATCCTACCCGGAATGACCGAGTCGGACAATGTGGATTGGGTCCACCTAGCGGCAACTATAGATACATGGGGAGCTAGAGGAACAACCTGGGTAACACCAGATGGGGAAGAGATACCACACATTGCACCAGTAAACATGTTAGGTGTAGCACATGTAACATACGATGATAAGAAAGAGGCACACCTACCTGAGAGTGAAACCGAAGATTCCTCAAAGGCTTCAGGCCAATACACATCAGAAACGGAATCTCAGGGAGAAATGGATTCAGAACCTGAGGAAACATCGAGTGAACCAAGTATAGAAACTAAACACTCAAGGCCTAGTACGACCATCTATGGTAATTTATATGAGAGTGAAGAAGATACAAGCGAAGACCTATCAGGCGAGTCGAGTTCAAACATTTACCAAAATCAAAACCTTAACAAGAAACAAAGGTCATATAAGAGACGACGATATCGAGCAAATGTGAGAGCTAGGATAAACAAGGAAAGATCTACTGCAGAATGGCTTAGCTATCTAGGGGCATGTGATGCTCATCGAAAGCTAGTAGACAATTGGGGTGAACATCTCCAGAGTGTCATGTGGTGCAGCCCGCGACCCATTGACCTCGTTCAATTGGAGGTTACAGAGCCGAAATTGAGTCGAACTATAAGAAAACGTCAAAACCGAGAGTTAGCACAACAACAAAAGGAGGCAGAACTAAAAGAAAGGTCTCTGTCAAGACAAGAGTCTGCTGACTTACATACGGCTCCTGAACATTTTAAATCTTATACCACGGGGGAGCGAAAGGTTGTGTATGCCAAAGCCCAACGAATACCTACCAATGGAAGCAGTGGAGTCTATGATGGTCCAGCGGTAGTTAAAGAGATAGAATTAGCAGAACCAGGTGAGGAGTCTAAACCAGTCTTTATTGCTCAAGACCTTATCGAAATTGAAGAGGCTGTACTTAAGGAGCTCCTCAAGGAATACAAGGATATCTTTGCTTGGACATATCATGACATGAAGGGCGTTCCACCTTCTGTGGTGCAACATACAATTCCCATGATCAACATTGCTAAACCCGTCCAGCAACGACCCTATCCAATGAATCCTAAGTACGCCAAAATTGTACAAGAGGAGATTGAAAAACTTATCCAATGTGGATTCATATACCCTATTGAGCACTCAGAATGGGTTTCTCCAATAGTCATTGTGCCAAAAAAGAATGGGAAACTAAGAGTGTGCGTGGACCTCAAGAAAGTTAATGCAGCTACTAGGAGAGATCATTATCCCTTGCCATATTCAGAACATGTGCTTGAAAGAGTTGCGGGCAAGGAAGCTTATAGCTTTTAGATGGGTACTCTGGTTACAATCAAATCACAATTGCATTAGAGGACCAAGCTAAAACTACTTTTATCACAAAGTTTGGACTGTTTGCATTTCGTGTTATGGCTTTTGGCTTAACAAATGCCCCTGCTACATTCCAACGATTAATAAACACTGCGTTTAAAGAATTTCTAAGGGAGTTTTGTGAAGCTTTCCTAGACGACCTTTGTGTTTATTCTTCTTGGGAGAAGCATTTGTTATATCTACGAAAAATATTTGAAAGTCACCAGATTTTATCGCATCTCATTAAACCCTTTCAAATGCCAATTTTGGGTTAAGCATGGAGTCATTCTAGGGCATATAGTGTCCAAGAACGGGATATCCACAAATGAGAGTAAGATTAAAGCCATTGCCGATTTGCCACCACCTACGAACTATAAAGGAGTTCAAAGATTTATGGGCCATGTTGGTTATTATCGAAGGTTTATTTTAAACTTTGCCTAGATAGCGCGTCCATTGTACAAGCTTCTTATCGAGTTTCACTGGACGGAAGAATGTCATCAATCTTATGAGTTATAAAAGAAGGCCCTAACAAGTGCTCCAATCCTGCGAACACCTGATTGGAATGTACCTTTTCATGTGCATATTGATGCATCAAACTTTGCTATTGGGTGTGTTCTAACTCAACCAGGAGAACATAAATTGGACTACCCTATTAGCTTTGCAAGTCGCCAATTAAATGATGCCGAGATGAACTACACTACTACAGAGCGCGAAGGTCTAGCTATGATTTACGCAGTAAAGAAATTTCGCTATTACCTTCTTGCTACCAAGTTTGTGTTTTATGTTGATCATCAAGCATTGCTATATTTGGTAAACAAGCCGTGTTCCACAGGTCGAATTACACGATGGTTGTTAATTCTTCTTGAGTTTGACTTCACCATTGTTGTGAGGCCTGGGAGGAAACATGTCATGGCGGATCATTTATCTCGTATCCCTAATGGCGAAGCTCCTACGGGGGTTGATGATGAATTGCCTGATACTCCTTTGTTCATTGTTGAGACAATGCCTGAATGGAGTGAAAAGATTGTTAACTTCTTAGTTAATGGTTTTCCACCCAAAGAGCTGCGAAAAGATATAGCTCGAAAATTAATCAAGGAATGCGAACCCTATTGCTTACTGGCTGGAAATCTCTATAAGAGAGGAAAAGATGATGTTCTTAGACGCTGTACCCGCGAGGATGAGTATTTATATATTCTACAAGAGGCACACATGGGCATAGCTGGTGGTCACTTTTCAGGAAAGTTGACTGCCCGAAAGATCTTACAGTCAGGCTATTGGTGGCCCACTCTGTTTAAGGATGCATCACTTTTTGCAAAGGGATGTGATGAATGCCAACGCTTCAAGAAGCCACAAAGAGGGGATAGGATGCCTCTACATCCCATCAAGGTAACCCAACCATTTGAAAAGTGGGGCTTAGACTTTGTAGGACCGATTAGTTCGGTTGCACGTAACACGCAATCACGATATATCATTGTGGCTACCGACTATGTAACCAAATGGGCTGAAGCAAAAGCAACACGAAAGGCGGATGCAAAAACAACAGCTAAGTTCCTCTTTGAGAACATTATCACACGTTTTGGATGCCCCTTTGAACTTGTCAGTGACAATGGAACTCATTTTATAAATAAAGTAATAAAAGAACTCACATCAAACTTCATGATATCTCACCACAAGTCTACACCCTATTATCCCCAAGCAAATGGCCAAGCTGAGAGTACCAACAAAACTCTCATCTCCATTTTGACAAAGACAGTTGAGGCTCATCGCACTGATTGGGACCTAAAGCTTACATCAGCTTTATGGGCTTATCGCATTGCATATAAAGTTGCTATTAATTGCACACCGTTTAAGATGGTGTATGGTCAAGAAGCAGTTATGCCATGGGAGTTTTTCATTCCTAGTCTTCGAGTAGCTTCTCAAGAAGGTTGGGATGGTAACCCCTTAGTTGAGCGATTATATATCCTGGAAAGGCTAGATGAAGAGAGGCAATTAGCTGTGCGAAATGCTCTAGTGGAGAAGGATAGGAGAAAGAAGTGGTTTGATAGCCATTTAAAGGATAAAGACATCAAGGTTGGTGATAAAGTTCTTATGTACGGGGTACGTAATGAAAAGAAGAAATTGAAATACGCTGGTAAGGGACCATATCGAGTGTGTGAAATTACCCCGCAAGGTACCATTCGTGTGGAGACTCTAGATGGAGTTGAAACCATTGGATTCCTTAATGGGAGTAAATTCAAAAGATATTATGATCCTCTAAGCTAGGAAGAGTTGCAAGCCATCCATCAAAAGAAGGCTGCCAAGGAACAAGCAGAGCTTAGAAAAATCCAAGCAAGAGTTAAGGCTCGAGAACGACAACAACGTCTTAGACACCAACGAGAGGCTAATCTGGGAATCACGTAAGCATTTTTCGAGGACACAGATGACGACTCATTAGAATCTGAGCCACCCCTACGATACCCAATTGAGCTAAATAGTCCCTATGGGAAAGTACTATACAATGCCTTATTAGATACGGGAGCTAAACACAATTTGTTATCCTATGGAGTTTGGTGTCAATTAGGGAAACTGACCCTATCCCCGAGTACGATGCAAGTCAAGGGCATTAATAAAAAGAAAACTGCTATTCTTGGAGTCCTTCATACCCCTGTTGTCTATGACAATGGAAGCATAGTGCAGAGGTTTCTAGTCATGCCCGCGGGAGCTATGGAAGGCAACGTAAACCTAGGACGCACGTGGATGTTGGCAACCAAATGCACTATTGATTGGGATACTGGTAGTGTCACGACGCGACCATCGACTCTTACCCCTATCACTCAAGCAAAGTCACCTACGTTGCAAACTCTAGCAAAGTTGAAGGATAGCCAACATTCACAAGCCAAGGTGGTTAACTCGTCTTTGCCGGCTACCCATGAACCTAGCACTTCAACACTTGTAGTTGAAACAAGCAGTAATATTGCAAGTACTTAACCTGCATGACCTAAGAGTACATATCAATGGGTCCCTAAGGCCTTACTTCCAACTACCTCAACCCTCCCATCCATTCCAAGAAAAAATTTCCTTGGAAAACCAAGAGCGCGCCCTAGGAGAGTCAAGACCAAATCACGATGGATTCCAAAACGACTATTAGAAGCCCAAGGCTACTATGATGGAAATGAGCAAATTTGGGTACCTAAACGTAAAATGTGTCCTTCCCTATTGACAACAAACCCATATGAGTCAAACAGTGTAACGCTAAAGCCAATGGTAGACCGTGGGAAGGGAAAGATCACAGAATGCTACACACCTAGTCCAGAGCTAGTTTGGGCTTCAAGGCAAAACCAATTTATTCCACCTAGCTCAGGAAGGGGGGAGTTCCATGAAGCTTCTAACTCCTCATGTAATACATCCATAGAGGTAAAAGCTTCTACACAGCCTCCACCTACAATAGTGGACCTCCATGAAGCTACAAAGGAATCCACACCTTCTAGTGTTCAAGAATCACCTAATGAACCACTTCAAGTGCGATCCTGGGAGAGTACCTTACCACCCTTGCAACTCAATGAGGCACCTAAGGTAATAGAAAACTACTGGCAAAAATCTTCACCTATAACAACTTGGAACAACTGGTTTCAAAGGGTGACGACATCATTTCAAACGGTATGATCTACACAAGGAAGGGGGGAGTGTTTGTGGACATCCATTATTCACTTGCTTCCCTCTCAACCTTTCTCCCTGACCTCTTAATCTCCAATCTTAGGGAATGTATATATAAAGCCTTATACTCACAAAAACAAGATAAAAAAGTAAAAGAGCAAGAGCCATAACACAAAATCATAAAAACAAATAATGCAGAAGAACACGACCCTTGTAATATTTGCACTCTAACCATCATCTATTTGCGTGTACAGATATGGCTAGTACGCTAGAGTCATCCAATCCTGCCTTGGGTGAGAGGTACCCTCGTTACTTTTCACAAATATTTCACATGGTCTTTCCAGTGCTTGCATGTGAATGGGATTTGATAGGTACGCTAGCATGTGAGAGGAATTTTGAGGAGTTAGAATGGCTGATACATCTCTTGACCACGTCTGATCCATACTTAGTAGAGAGCGTTTCTCCCATTGCACAAGACTACCCTTTTGACCAAGATGAGTATAGGCGTCTAGTGACCTTCTTAGTAAACATGGGCACCTATGATGAAGAAGAAAATTTACAGGACTACACGGATGGCACATATGGTCTCATGAATGATGACTTTGTTTATCTCGACGACGAGGATAGGGGTTTAGCCTTAGGGTTTCCCCCCAACCTCTACAATATCCTATTCCCTTGACTCTCTAGGGGGAGTGAAAATAATTAGGTTAGGGTTTCTTATGTTTTTTGTTGTGTTCAATAAGTGTTGGTACCTTTTCCCACTAATGTGCCTCCTGGAGGTATTCCTTTTGTTTCCTAGTGTGTACATGAGCGTGTTGCTATTGATAGGATTTGGACCTTCATGGAACCTTTCTCTCGTTCACACTTCAGATCAAGCGCGACCATCAACACAAACACGTGTGTTTTGTCCATTAGCATTGCCCCTATCTATTTTGCATCCATGTTTGTCTGCTTTAATTGTGATTGGTAGCCTAATATTCACCGCATTTGCTTAGTATCAAACATTTAATTCAATGTAATTTTTTGTCATAATCACTTGTCTAGGTTTAAAAATCAAGCAGTCCGACTAAGCTAGTTTGACCAAGCTAGGTGTTAGAAATCTTCTCTTAATACCATGGGGAATGCCTTCCTAATAAGCAATGGTTACTTAGGTTCTTAATCCGATTTAGGCAGCATTGTGTGAAATGTACTAGGGCTTTCTAGTGGGCTTGACCCTATTGACCTTTAGCTTAAGTATTATAAAGGGAGTTTACTAGTGTGATGAGCCTGGGGAGGTGTATCAGAGTTATATGACCCCCCAAAACTACAAAATTAAAATGATGAAAACAAACAAAACAAAAAAATCAAAGTGCCACAATGTAAAATTTTAAGCTGGAAGAGAAATCCCTGCTTAAATTGGTACTCCACTCACATGTATCGCCTATGGTACTAGAGCCCTAGAGGTTCCCAGTGTGGGCGCTTTTCCTTGAAAAGCAAAAAACCCAAGGCATACAAAATAAGCACACACATCAAAATTGAATCACTGTGAAAAGACTTTGGGGGGTCAAAGAAAAGGTAATCAGTCAGGCGATGATTTCATGAGAAATTCCTTTTATCGTAGCTTAACTACAAGGTCTTCTAGGTATAGAATAGTCAGCCCTCGAACATGAAATACTTGGCTCTCGCGATTAAACAACTTAATTAACCAGAGAAAATTAAGAAGCTTACCCATGGAATTAATAGTCGATCTCTAGTGCCTTTCGATCGTTAAATTAGCGACCCCAGACTTGTTTAATTTTTTACCTTTACATCTGTTTATGCATTTGATTATATTGCAATTTAATGTTTATTGCTGACAAATTGTTTAAAATTTTGTTACCAATCAATTTATCTACCTAAAACTGCATATGCTTTGTAATCGCTTATGAGAACGCAATTACTGTGCCGATGTTGTTTGATTTTGCAGTGACTGAAGAAGGCTTAGGACATTCATCTCAAATGCTCTTCCACCTTGACGAACGAGCTTCAACTCAATAGCTTCCGAGGACGGCATCTACATCAGGAAGGGGGGCATGTTAACCCTCACGGCTCACGGACACCCCATCACCTACGACGGACGTGTATTATGTATTTGGTAGAGTCAGGTACCGGGCTTGTCGGTCCAATAGGAAAAGGGTAAGAGTGATCGCCGATGAGAGGCGCACTCTAATTGGGACATTCAAGGGATTAGTTGGCTAAGCATGGGCGCCCAAGTGTGAATGGGGTGAGCTCATATAAAAGCCAACTAAACCTAAAATTCACTCATTCTCTCATTTGTGCAATAGAAGAGTGCTCTTGCTCCATCTCCATCTCCATCTTCTTCTTCTTCACCTCCTTGTGTGTGTGAGAGAGAGAGAGAAAGAGAGAGAGAGAGAGAGAGAGAGAGAGAGAGAGAGAGAGAGAGAGAGAGAGAGAGAGTGCGATCGAGCATTGCGGCGGCACGACGGCGGTGAAGCGGTTGAGCGCGACATAGCGGTGTCTCCTTCTTCTTCGCGGTGAGGAATCCTCCACGGCAGGAGCATAGAGCGGTGAGTGACACACCATTGCCCTCTTTTGAGCTTACTAGTTAAGCTAGTTGTGTGCTTGGAGCCGTCTGTGGCTCGCACACAGTGTTAGGCAAGTCCCTTGCTTCGACAGTGCGACAAGGAGCAACCCTCACGGCTCACGGACACCCCATCACCTACGACGGACGTGTATTATGTATTTGGTAGAGTCAGGTACCGGGCTTGTCGGTCCAATAGGAAAAGGGTAAGAGTGATCGCCGATGAGAGGCGCACTCTAATTGGGACATTCAAGGGATTAGTTGGCTAAGCATGGGCGCCCAAGTGTGAATGGGGTGAGCTCATATAAAAGACAACTAAACCTAAAATTCACTCATTCTCTCATTTGTGCAATAGAAGAGTGCTCTTGCTCCATCTTCTTCTTCTTCACCTCCTTGTGTGTGTGTGTATGTGAGAGAGAGAGAGAGAGAGAGAGAGAGAGAGAGAGAGAGAGAGAGAGAGAGAGAGAGTGCGATCGAGCATTGCGGCGGCACGACGGCGGTGAAGCGGTTGAGCGCGACATAGCGGTGTCTCCTTCTTCTTCGCGGTGAGGAATCCTCCACGGCAGGAGCATAGAGCGGTGAGTGACACACCATTGCCCTCTTTTGAGCTTACTAGTTAAGCTAGTTGTGTGCTTGGAGCCGTCTGTGGCTCGCACACAGTGTTAGGCAAGTCCCTTGCTTCGACAGTGCGACAAGGAGCAACCCTCACGGCTCACGGACACCCCATCACCTACGACGGACGTGTATTATGTATTTGGTAGAGTCAGGTACCGGGCTTGTCGGTCCAATAGGAAAAGGGTAAGAGTGATCGCCGATGAGAGGCGCACTCTAATTGGGACATTCAAGGGATTAGTTGGCTAAGCATGGGCGCCCAAGTGTGAATGGGGTGAGCTCATATAAAAGACAACTAAACCTAAAATTCACTCATTCTCTCATTTGTGCAATAGAAGAGTGCTCTTGCTCCATCTTCTTCTTCTTCACCTCCTTGTGTGTGTGTGTATGTGAGAGAGAGAGAGAGAGAGAGAGAGAGAGAGTGCTCTTGCTCCATCTTCTTCTTCTTCACCTCCTTGTGTGTGTGTGTATGTGAGAGAGAGAGAGAGAGAGAGAGAGAGAGAGAGAGAGTGCGATCGAGCATTGCGGCGGCACGACGGCGGTGAAGCGGTTGAGCGCGACGTAGCGGCGTCTCCTTCTTCTTCGCGGCGAGGAATCCTCCACGGCAGGAGCATAGAGCGGTGAGTGACACACCATTGCCCTCTTTTGAGCTTACTAGTTAAGCTAGTTGTGTGCTTGGAGCCGTATGTGGCTCGCACACAGTGTTAGGTAAGTCCCTTGCTTCGACAGTGCAGCAAGGAGTGCAAAGGTTTGTGTAAGTTCTCATCTTCTTCTTGGTTCCTGGCCATTGTGGCTCATGATCCTATACGCTAGTAGCACCCGTTGTGGATTGTAGGATATGTAACCAAACCACGTGATAGGTGTGACCTGTGTATAAGTTGGTTAGAGTTTTTTTTTGTAGTTCATACTCCCAGTTCTCATTTAGAAACGCTCCATCCAGGATTGAGGTACTAGGGGTGTACTTTGAACTAGATGCAATGTGGCTCTCTATGGGTTGAGCCTTAGTGGTTACTAATCGAAGAGCACTTGATTGCTCGACTAGCATGGATGTTGACATAGGGGACTTTTCCTTAAGCTCTCTCTGTTGCTCTGCCTTGCGTAGGCTCTCGATTTCCTTTTCCCTAGCCGCAATGATATATCTCTCAACCTCTTGCACTTTGTCAAGGCTTCTACCATCATGTAATATAAACTCGGAGGGAAATAGCTTTGAAGAGTCAGGAGGTGTAGTGAATGGAGTATTCACATGCACACTTTTCAGGAGCATGGGATCTACATTAGTCATGAATGGTGAATTTACTTCCCCACCCCCTTCATTCACATCATTAGCTCCATGTTCGGAGCGAGTGGCTCTACTAAAAGTCTCCTTCAAGCGGCTAAGCACGCTCGACCCAGACCGCGGGCCCATGGCATGCATGTCTTGGCTTGAACTATCCGGATTAGGCATCGGGTAACCTTCCATGACATCGTAGTTAGAGGAAGAGTCACTAGATGCAATATGTGGATCTTGAGTGGTACTACCTTGGGTTCCCGCTGAGGGCCTAGAGTCTAAGGTGGAGGAATAATGAGTGCCCACGTAACTGGAGACACTCTATATGTGCTCGTCCTCTAGCACATAACCAGAGCGTAGGTGCGTGTGACCTCAACACTCTAGAAGCGTTGGTGAGTGTCCGTGAAGGCCGCTCATCTAGTTTTTTAGGTGTTTATAACCCAAATTTACCCTTAATGTTTTTGTTTTTATGGTCTTTTTTTCTAACCAAGCCACATAATATGGTGTGTGATAGCTCAAAATGAGCGTCTTGGCTAGAGGGATACAACCCCTAATTCGATCACGTAAAACCCTCGAAACCCTAAATGTAGTCTTGTCCTAGTCAGGGAGAAGGCTAGAATTAGTAATTCCAAAGGGTGAGTGTGAAGGGGATGGTGGAGAACTTGAGGAACTTGTCCCACATGCCCTCCCTTCACTTGAGGTCCTAGTCTTTATATATAAAGTAGTGTGTATAGTATATCGTAAGACTGAGGATTGAAGCCTGGGCCTAGCCTTGAGCTCAGGGCTTGGGAGAATGATCCCGATCCTTCCTTTAAGCTATGTGCTCACAGGGAATGCACCGCTGCCCGCTTCCTCGGCAAAACCTTGGGGCTCGGCAAGAGCTTGCAAACCAATAAAGAAGTCGAACGATGAGACTGCAATTGTAGATGAGAAACAGGGAAGGTGAAAGGGAAGAAGGAAAATCACGGCTAAGTCTCCAAATGATAAGCCCCTCCGCAACCCTAAACACAAGTCTTATAACTCCGTCCACACATGATAAGCCAATAGATACCCTATACATGGCCAATGGTTATCCCTACTTCTACCAACCTCCTAGGATACCCATCTTGTTCGGAGAGTGGCCACATTCTCAACCACTTTAATCATGCCACATAGTGGTTCTTGATAAAAAACCACAAAATGAATAAAATAAATAAATAAAATTTTAGTAAGCAAAAAGAGAAGGCATCTTTACAGTATTTGCCCTTTGGACATGCCAAGAAAAAATATGGCCTTAGTATGTCTCTTTTAGACACTTAGTCCCCATTTTAGACCTTTCATTTCCTCTTTACTCCTCCTTCTTGCATGTTGAAGCTTCACCTCTTCTTTTTCAAAGTTGTGCATTTGTGAAGGGTTCTCAAGCCACATTGAATATAGTCCCTATCCCCTTTGTCTTGCATTCTCACACATTTTCATAGGCATTTGGGACATGTTTTAAATCTATTTTTGTCCCATAGAAACACATTTAATTCTCATAGAAATTTCCTTGGCACTTCTAAAGGTTGCATTTCCTTTTGGCACTCTTAGGTTCTGGAACACACTTTAAATCCACCTTGCAACACTTTAAATCCACCTTGCAACATTGGCCATTCAAGTGTCCTTATTCTCTCTCTTTAGAATGACCAATTTTAAAGAATGAAAATCATTTGAGTACCTCAAGATTCATTTTCATGAAAATCTATGACAATGGAACAGTATATACTTGCTCTTGAGCAAAGGGCATAGGGGAGGAGCCATGAAGATTTTGCTTGGTCAAATGCATTTGTTTTGAGTGTTCCTAGATTCTTCCACATGCTAGCTACTACAAGATTAGAGAGGTGTGCCATCCTCATGACTAAGTGGCACAGGGTCTTGAATGAAGACCCCGCCATGGGATCCACAGACAAAAACTGCACGCACAAAAGCAGAGGCACGCTCGACTATCAGATGCTTTAAAAATAAACCCGAACATATTTTGTAAACTCGGACATTTAAAGTGTAAACTCAGAAAAGCCTAAGTACACGTGAGCATGCATCCATTTCACCGAAATGAACACGCGTGCCCGATTAGCTTACCAGTTTGCCACAATGCCCGTCTGAGCTCGAAACCCCGGGGGTGACCTGCCATTGTTTTTTTTTCACCGTCTGATCTCCTCGAGATTCCTCCCTCTGCCGTTCGCCGTTGATCCCATGGTGGGGTCTTCATTCAAGACCCCATGCCATTTAGTCACGCGGGTGCGCCATCCCTAATAAACTCAAGATTGTTAAAACAATGTTTCTTATGTGAATGTGTTGAGTTTATAGCTTAATAATTAATTAGTTCTTTCTTGTATTTGACATGATTTATTTGGGTTGGGGTGGGAAACTTTCTATGGGAAGTATACGAGGGCCCCTCAGGATTTCTATCCATCTGGTCATGCCTACTTGGAGCAACCTCCTGATTGGTTTGCCAACCTCTCTGTATTTTATCTGGCTCACTCTCACACATGTTTGTAACCATGAGTGTGTATCGCATATACGTTTTTACAGTGTGCTATTCTAACATGGTATCAAACGTCATTACGACAATTGATCCTGCATAATGGAGAAGAGGAGGAGCTCGGAATAAAGGGGACAGTGGCAAAGGTGCATGTCCATGATTTGTCTTATTACTCACAATGACGATTGGCATCGGCGTCCCTTGTGCAATGACTCTACCTGCCCTCCAGTTCTTTGAGATCTCTCTTGCTATCCCTCCCAAGTGCATTTCTTTTATTCATGTTGCCTCTCCCAATGCTATGAAGTCAACAGTAGCTCTCTTTCTTAACTAGCATTTTTTTCCGGGGGGTTCACCTTCCAAATCACCTATAGTACACACTTTGAAATCCCTCTATACACACTTTTCACATTGAATTGAAAGAACCCTTTTCTTTCATTACACACTTTTCACATTGAATTGAAAGAACCCTTTTCTTTCATTACACACTTTTCACATTGAATAAAGAACCCTTTTCTTTCATAAAGCTGTAACTTCAAAATTCTATTTTTTAATCCACTCATAAATGTAAATGTTTTGCCACACAAACTCACAATAATGAGTGTGTATATATATTACAAAACCAAAAAAGTTATATTGAAAGCTATGCTCCTTCCGAGCCATGGCATCAAATAAGACACCAAGTCTGGTTAAATTGTTACAACGGTTGCTAAAGGGTGTCACCCTAACATCATACCACACCAAGGGGATTAGGATTGGCTTGGGGTTGCCACCAAGGAGAGGGCTTTGCCACAATACACCCCTTAACCGCCAAGTCAAAACGAGAAATATTACTTTTTTCTTGACATTCTTTTAAGCAGACTTACAATGATATTCCAAGAGAATGGCCTCTACTGGTCTCTGTGCTTATTGACTCTGGGTTATTTTCAACAAAGCATTCTATCTCTATACTTATCGACTCTGGCTTTTTTTCTTCTTCTTCAGGCCGGCATTCTTACTCTTTGCTTACCTCTCCCTGATGCATCTCATTGTCCCATGCCTCCTCTGATGGCAGGTTCAATTTTGAATCAGGCCTTGTCTCCTTGGACGCTCGTCTCCAGGTCATTTTGACCACTGGGTTGCGAGTAGTACCTGCCTCAGGGCAATTTCTAGCATAATGTCCAATTCTCTGACACTTGTAACAGGCATTTGGAAATGAGGCAAAGGCCACCTCTTGACGATAAGCACCAAAGTCTCCCATGTTTAGATTCACGTATTTAGGTATGGGCTTACTCATGTCCCACTAAATACATATTTTGACATCCAAACCCAGATTGATATGCTGTAATTTGAGAATAAACAACACCCGACCCATAAGCTTAGCAACAATATCCACATTGCCCTGGAGCCATAACGGAAGGTTCTTAAGTGTGAACCATAATGGACAAAAGCTCATATTCTCTTCATTCGGACAAAATTCGAGCGTGGCATGGCATACGCAAAGTATGAAGCTCCCCAGATGTCTCCTATAATAACAAGGTCTTGCACTGTATGCTTGGATAAACACTTAGCCACATAGAAGCCTTTTCCAATAGCGGTGAAGTGGCAGATAACATCTCTACTATTCGTTGCTGCTACCGACCAATCCCATAATGCTTTGGCAGACATCCGCCGGCCCATAAAATATAGGACCACTGAGTGGGAGCAAAATGCCTCTAGGACTTGTATAGCTAGTTCATGGTTGAAGTTGACCTGCATCACAAAGCCATCTTCAACCCTATTCTGACTGAACATATTCACCCTGTGTAGTATTTTTGCCGTTAGGGTACGCTCGCTGAAAGATGATGGGTTCATAACCTTCTCAAGCACGGAAGCCTCGACCGCCGTGGAATCACTCGGCCTCTTTCTTCCTTTCGCAAAAAACACAAAATCCATGCAGACAAACTACCCTTGCCCTTCGGGCTCGGCCCATCCCCGATGAACTACCTCCGTTGTTAAGTTGCACTTTCACCGGACAGGTGCCGGTGAGACCCCCCTTAACGCAAGGTATACAATGGTTGAAAATAAAAATGAAGTGCTTCCTTTCCCCTGCCCTCCATTTGAATTTACATGTTACACTTACGGATTTTGAGATGGACTCCCTAGGTGTTTTTTCATTGTGCTGGTTGTGACTGGGAGATAGAAGTAACCTTATACATCTTCACCCTCATCACCATAGGTGGATCACTCTTATTGTGAGGGATTGTTCACCCTCGGATCGTGATCGTTGTTGCATGAGTGGTGTGATGTGGCTTAGGTGCTGGGTGAAGTGTGTGGCCAAGAGCATCACACTAATTGATTGTGCACCATAATCTATCGTTGGAGTATAAGCTATGAAAGGTGAAGCAGCCTCTCAGGTTTTCAGATTGTGTACATGCACCTCGAAATATGCTACAGATGGATTGATCACCTTCTAGCATGTGGATAATTGTACGAGTCAGCTGAACTAGCAGTCAATTTGGCATGCTTGGCCACTAGCCATATGCTTCAGGAAGTCCAACTGACATGCAAACTTCTCTTTGAATGGCTCACTACTGACTCACGAGTTGAAGGGATTCCCGTATGCAAGCTTAAACATGACTTTTATGTTTGAGATGCTTGGATTGGATGGCTAGCCAATTGGATATCGTTCAAGATCAGGAGTAGTTTTTCATTCCATCTTCCTCGTGTCACTAATGCAGAGCGGGAAACCTATCGCTACACTCAAGTTCTGTTGGGGTATAAAGCCCAATGTGGTCGCCCAGGTAAGTGGCCGGGCCGCCAGGTATGTACACATATTCTTTTGTTAAAACCTAATAAGATCTCACTATGCTCTACACATTACAGTAGAGCGAGTTCACCATATCGTCGTGCTCTTCTTCTCGCACTCTCTCTCGCGTTGCACTTCTGCTCGTACTCCTTCAACTGGTATCAGAGCTCAGATCGAGGCTCGGGGCAGCATTTGCAGGTAGCCAGAGTCACCTGCTCAGATTGGAGTGAGATTCGACAAGCGAAGACACGGCCCCAAATCCTGTGGGAAAGCTCGAAGGGCTTGGTGTTCTCAAAATTTCATTCTGAGGTCATCTCGGCCACCGTTCGGCTTCGACAAAGCTTTGCGCAGGCCATTTTCGACTACGTGGTCTTGGCGTGTGCAGATCCGACTCTGCAAATTTGGGGTTTCGGCCTACGATTGCAAGTGCTGAGGATATCTGCACTTCCAGAGTGCTGATTTGTGGCTGTCTACACACGAAGGACGACTCACAGTTCTTGGAGGCGTGTCACATACGACAAGGGCGCACCTACACACAGACTGTAGGCGACATCCACTAGTTCATCAGGTAGCTCGTGTTTGCTGCTTGATATTCCAGATTTCATCCTAACATTGCAGGTACTTCCACATGGGATGTATTGTCAGAGATGATGTATGTCTGTTGAGGGTTTGCTGGCTGTGAGTCACGCAGCAAACAACCGCCGCAGCGGTTACAGCATACAGTAGGAAAGTTGTGGATGTATGACTTTGTGGGAAGTCAATGTACTGTCAGATTTACTGCAGCCTTTGTTGAGGGTCGAGTGAGGTTTTATTGACTGGGGGATTCTCGAATGTTGAGATCCTTTCGGTGATACAGGTCTTGGAGCGATCCCTCGAGCACCCTTAGATAGGCAGCTAGGATGTATTGACTGTGAGTTAGACAGTTGGGATTGCATCTTTGCTTTACTGCCATTGAGGCATTGTTGCAGTCTATGCTTACAGGACAGTGACATGACAGTGAGAGCCAGTACAAGTGCATGATAGGTTTACCCACAGCTTACAGTGTTAGAGAGACAATGTTTTTTGAGCTGTTTTTGGTCTGTTTTTTGAGTACACCAGAGCCATTTTACAAAGGAGACTCTGCCGAAATTTCTGCAAAATCTGAAGCTTTCTTGGTTCATTTGACAGGTTGATATTGGTTCAGAGGTCAGTTTACAGGGTTTCCTGCCAAATTTTTCCCAGGAAAGTAAGCTAGTGTGAAGTGTAGCTATGGCTGGATCACAGGACATTGCTCTTTACAATATCAAGAAGCTGGATGGAACCAATTTCCCATTGTGGAAGACGCAGATTTGGCATGTGTTGGTACAAAAGAAGCAAATAAAACCTATAAAGCTCAAGGGGATAAAACCAGAAGATATGGAAGAAGATGAATGGAGCGAAATGGATGAATTGGCACTTTCTACCATTATGTTGACTTTGGCAGAAAGCATTTACTTCAATGTAGCAGACGAGATGTCGGCTTATGAGCATAGACAAAGTTGAGTGATCTTTATGAGAAGCAGAGTGCAGCTTCACAGGTATACTGGCTTAAGAAGCTTGTTGACTTGAAGATGAAAGAAGGGACACCTATGTCCAATCATCTGAATGAATTCAACACCATCTACAGTTAGTTGTCAGCTCAAGGTGTCAAGTTTGATAAACGTGTTAGAGCTATGTTCCTGTTGATCACATTGCCAGAAAGTTGGGATACTTTTCGCACAGCTTTGAGTAGTTCTGCACCTCCAGATGGTTTGACCATAGCAGGTGTAGAAGGCAGTCTACTTACTAAAGAAACCAACAGAAAGACAATGGACAAAGGCAAAGGAACAACCTTAGTTTTCAGGGGAAGAACCGAAGAAAAGGACAAAGGTGGAAAGAGGAATCAGTCTCATAGCAAGTCCCGCAGTGCTAAAGGCAAGAGTGACATAGAATGCTACCATTGTGGCAAGAAGGGTCACATGAAAAGAGACTGCAGAGAATGGAAAGTAGAAAAAGGCAAAGAGAAATCTGAAGACCATGGTGAGAAGAACAAGTCCTCAGTGAAGATTCAAGAAATAAATGTGACAAACACTGTTGGAGAGGATGACAGTCTAGTGTCAGGAGACATCTACTTCTTGAAGAATACAATGGACTCAGCTCTTCTTACAACATTTGATGGAAATGCACTGAGTGACTAGATTATAGACTCAAGGGCATCACTTCATGTGTCTCCAAACAAGGAGTGGTTTACCTCTTATGTGACCACTAAAGATCATGTTCGGCTACGCAATGGGCAGACATGTGAGATCTTAGGTGTTGGAGATGTTCAATTGAAGTTTCAGAATGGCTCTTCTTTCATGCTGAAAAATGTGAGACATGTTCCTGCAATTACAAAGAGCTTGATCAACACATGTTTACTTGATGATGCTGGCTACGTCACCACTTTTGGACAAAACATGTGGAAGATATCCAAGGGTTCTATGACAGTAGCACATGGAGTAAAGTCTGGAGGACTTTACATGATTTATGTATCAAATGTCTCTAAAAATGTAATCAATGTAACCGAGCAGCCGAACGTTTCTTTGTGGCATAGCCGGTTAGGACATATGTCCAAGAAGGGAATGGAAATCTTGTCTCGTTCTGGTTATTTGCCTGGCTTTTCATTTAATGGTTTTGAATTCTGTGAACATTGTCTGTATGGTAAGCAAACACAGCAGCCACATAAGCATAGAAGCAGTAGAAGAGATACACAGTTGGCACTTGTTCATAGTGATTTGTGTGGACCTATGCCTAACCTATCTCTAGGGGGAGCTTCTTACTTTATGACATTTATAGATGATTACTCGAGGAAAGTATGGGTTTACTTTCTCAAGCACAAGGATGAAGCGTTTAGTGTTTTCAAAACGTTTGTGACACTTGTGGAGAATCAGAGTGGCAAGAAGCTTAAATGCTTATGCACTGACAATGGTGGAGAGTATGTTTCAAAGGCTTTTCAGGACTTTTGTGAGTCAAAAGGTATAAAACATGAACTTACTGCTCCTTACAATCCTCCTCAAAATGGTGTTGCTGAGAGGATGAATAGGACCATACAAGAGAAGGTCAGAAGTATGTTGTCTAATGCACAACTGCCAAATGGGTTTTGGGCTGAAGCTGTATCAACAGCTGTTCATCTTATAAATAGATCTCCTAGCAAGGTTTTGCAGAAGGATTCAGTGCCAGAGATGGTATGGTCAGGCAAAATGCCCTCATACAAGCATCTTAGAGTCTTTGGCTGTGAGGCATATACTCATGTTCCAAAGGAATTTAGGAACAAACTTGAGCCAAAGAGTAGAAAGTGCATCTTTCTAGGCTATGGTAATTCTGGTGAGATGGGGTACAGACTTTGGGATCCCGAATCCAGAAAGGGTATCCGCAACAATGATGTTCACTTTAATGAAGCCAAATATCATTCTAAACTAGAGAGGGTTGAGCCACCTATTGTGCGTAGATCTGGACGTATCACGCGACCTCCTGATAGGTTTGTTCCATCTATGAACTATGTCATGTTGACTGATTGCAATGAGCCTTCATGTTACAAGGAAGCAGTGCAAATGAAGGACTCCGGGAATTGGCAATTGGCCATGCAGTCAGAGATGACAGCTCTACATAAAAACCAGACATGGAAGCTAGTTAAATTACCACAGGGCAAAAAGGCTCTACCTTGTAAATGGGTTTACAGGTATAAGATCACCGCTCATGATAGTCAGCCAAAGTACAAAGCAAGGCTTGTTGCGAAGGGCTTTAAGCAAGAACAAGGCATTGACTTTGATGAAGTCTTCTCTCCGGTGGTCAAGATGACTACATTGAGATGCTTTCTTGCATTGGTTGCCATATTAGATTTGGTGTTGCACCAAATGGATGTCAAGACAGCGTTCTTGCATGGTGATTTAGATGTGGAAATTTACATGCAGCAGCCAGAAGGGTTTGTTGAGAAAGGCAAGGAAGATGAGACAGATCAAAGAAGTTGATTTGGTTATCTCAAACAGAGTATATTGACAAGGTTTTGCAACATTTCAATATGGAGAAGGGAAAGGCATTGAGTGTTCCACTGCCACCATATGTGAAACTTAGCAAACAAGATTGTCCTGTGTCTGAGGAAGAACAGGCTGAAATGGATAAGATTCCATATGCATATGCAGTGGGTAGTTTGATGTATGCAATGATTGCTACTCGCCCAGACATTGCATTTGCAGTGGGAGTAGTAAGTCGATACATATCAAACCCAGGAAACATTGGGAGGCAGTGAAAGGAATATTGAGATACCTGAAAGCTACAAAGAGTATGCGTATATGCTATGGGAGTCAGGAGCTAAGTGTAAAGGGTTTTACAGACTCAGATTATGCAGGTGACTTAGACAAGCGAAGGTCTACGTCAGGGTATGTCTTTACATTGGCTGGTGGAGCAGTATCATGGCGTTCTAGATTACAAGATTGTGTTACTCAGTCTACTACAGAGGCTGAATATGTTGCAGCATCAGAGGCATGCAAAGAATCAATTTGGCTTAATCGACTAGTAACAGATTTGGGAATGAAAGAAGAGATGCATGTGTTATATTGTGATAGTCAAAGTGCTATACAATTGGCTCGCAATCCAGTTTATCACTCAAAGACAAAGCATGTGGATGTGAAGTATCATTTCATCAGGGAAATGCTCGAGGATAAGCAACTTCAGCTTGTCAAAGTTCACACCACAGAAAATCCTGCTGATCTACTTACAAAAGGACTTCCCTCAGAGAGCTTTGCGCATTTTCGCAAGCATTTAGGTGTAGGGTAGTGAAGGCGAGTGTGAGAAGAAGAGCACGACGATATGGTGAACTCTCTCTACTGTAATGTGTAGAGCATAGTGAGTTCTTATTAGGTTTTTACAAAAGAATATGTGTACATGCCTGGCGGCCCGCCCACTTACCTGGGCGACCACATTGGGCTTTATACCCCAACAACCTCCCACTTAAAGTCCAATGTGGTACTTTAAGTGTGAGAGAAGCTACTATACAAGCTAATATACAAGAGATGTAGAGAAGTGATGTACTACCCTACACCTAACTGCTTGCGAAAATGCGCAAAGCTCTCTGAGGGAAGTCCTTTTGTAAGTAGATCAGCATGATTTTCTGTGGTGTGAACTTTGACAAGCTGAAGTTGCTTATCCTCGAGCATTTCCCTGATGAAATGATACTTCACATCCACATGCTTTGTCTTTGAGTGATAAACTGGATTGCGAGCCAATTGTATAGCACTTTGACTATCACCATATAACACAGGCATCTCTTCTTTCATTCCCAAATCTGTTACTAGTCGATTAAGCCAAATTGATTCTTTGCATGCCTCTGATGGTGCAACATATTCAGCCTCTGTAGTAGACTGAGTAACACAATCTTGTAATCTAGAACGCCATGATACTGCTCCACCAGCCAATGTAAAGACATACCCTGACGTAGACCTTCGCTTGTCTAAGTCACCTGCTTAATATGAGTCTGTAAAACCCTTTACACTTACCTCCTGACTCCCATAGCATATACGCATACTCTTTGTAGCTTTCAGGTATCTCAATATTCCTTTCACTGCCTCCCAATGTTTCTTGCCTGGGTTTGACATGTATCGACTTACTACTCCCACTGCAAATGCAATGTCTGGGCGAGTAGCAATCATTGCATACATCAAACTACCCACTGCAGACGCATATGGAATCTTATCCATTTCAGCCTGTTCTTCCTCAGACACAAGACAATCTTGTTTGCTAAGTTTCACATATGGTGGCAATGGAACACTCAGTGCCTTTCCCTTCTCCATATTGAAACGTTGCAAAACCTTGTCAATATACTATGTTTGAGATAACCAAATCAACTTCTTTGATCTGTCTCTCTCAATGCGCATACCAAGTATATGACTTGCCTCACCCATGTCTTTCATGTCAAACGATTTTGCCATCTTTGACTTCAAAGCTGAAATTTCTTCCAAGTGCTTGCCAGCAATCAACATGTCATCCACATACAAAATAAGGATCAGCCAACTACCATCCTTAGCCTTCTTTGTATATAGACAGTGATCGAACTCACTACGTTTGTAGCCTTGAGAAAGCATAAACTTGTGGAATTTATGGTACCATGCCCTCGGTGATTGTTTTAAGCCATAAAGACTCTTTAACAACTGGCATACCCAATCTTCCTTGCCTTTCTCAACAAACCCTTCTGGCTGCTGCATGTAAATTTCCACATCTAAATCACCATGCAAGAACGCTGTCTTGACATCCATTTGGTGCAACACCAAATCTAATATGGCAACCAATGCAAGAAAGCATCTCAATGTAGTCATCTTGACCACCGGAGAGAAGACTTCATCAAAGTCAATGCCTTGTTCTTGCTTAAAGCCCTTCGCAACAAGCCTTGCTTTGTACTTTGGCTGACTATCATGAGCGGTGATCTTATAACTGTAAACCCATTTACAAGGTAGAGCCTTTTTGCCCTGTGGTAATTTAACTAGCTTCCATGTCTGGTTTTTATGTAGAGCTGTCATCTCTGACTGCATGGCCAATTGCCAATTCCCGGAGTCCTTCATTTGCACTGCTTCCTTGTAACATGAAGGCTCATTGCAATCAGTCAACATGACATAGTTCATAGATGGAACAAACCTATCAGGAGGTCGCGTGATACGTCCAGATCTACGCACAATAGGTGGCTCAGGCTCAGCCACAACCTGTGTTCCACTCTATCCTGTCCTTGCTCCTCTTGAGCCCTGACATTTTGTCTTGCACGTGCAAGTCCATCTTCTTGGAAGACAACTCTTCTAATCTCCTCAACCCTCTCTGGTTTAGAATGATATTTGGATTCATTAAAGTGAACATCATTGCTGCGGACAACCTTTCTGGATTCGGGATCCCAAAGTCTGTACCCCATCTCACCAGAATTACCATAGCCTAGAAAGATGCACTTTCTACTCTTTGGCTCAAGTTTGTTCCTAAATTCCTTTGGAACGTGAGTATATGCCTCACAGCCAAAGACTCTAAGATGCTTGTATGAGGGCATTTTGCCTGACCATACCATCTCTGGCACTGAATCCTTCTGCAAAACCTTGCTAGAAGATCTATTTACAAGATGAACAGCTGTTGATACAGCTTCAGCCCAAAACCCATTTGGCAGCTGTGCATTAGACAACATACTTCTGACCTTCTCTTGTATGGTCCTATTCATCCTCTCAGCAACACCATTTTGAGGAGGATTGTAAGGAGCAGTAAGTTCACGTTTTATACCTTTTGACTCACAAAAGTCATGAAAGGCCTTTGAAACATACTCTCCACCATTGTCAGTGCGTAAGCATTTAAGCTTCTTGCCACTCTGATTCTCCACAAGTGTCACAAACGTTTTGAAAACACTAAACGCTTCATCCTTGTGCTTGAGAAAGTAAACCCATACTTTCCTCGAGTAATCATCTATAAATGTCATAAAGTAAGAAGCTCCCCCTAGAGATAGGTTAGGCATAGGTCCACACAAATCACTATGAACAAGTGCCAACTGTGTATCTCTTCTACTGCTTCTATGCTTATGTGGCTGCTGTGTTTGCTTACCATACAGACAATGTTCACAGAATTCAAAATCATTAAATGAAAAGCCAGGCAAATAACCAGAACGAGACAAGATTTCCATTCCCTTCTTGGACATATGTCCTAACCGGCTATGCCACAAAGAAACGTTCGGCTGCTCGGTTACATTGATTACATTTTTAGAGACATTTGTTACATAAATCATGTAAAGTCCTCCAGACTTTACTCCATGTGCTACTGTCATAGAACCCTTGGATATCTTCCACATGTTTTGTCCAAAAGTGGTGACGTAGCCAGCATCATCAAGTAAACCTGTGCTGATCAAGCTCTTTGTAATTGCGGGAACATGTCTCACATTCTTCAGCGTGAAAGAAGAGCCATTCTGAAACTTCAATTGAACATCTCCAACACCTAAGATCTCACATGTCTGCCCATTTCCTAGTCGAACATGATCTTTAGTGGTCACATAAGAGGTAAACCACTCCTTGTTTGGAGACACATGAAGTGATGCCCCTGAGTCGATAATCCAATCACTCAGTGCATTTCCATCAGATGCTGTAAGAAGAGTTGAGTCTATTGTATTTTTGTGGTTTTATCCCCTTGAGCTTTATAGGTTTTATCTGCTTCTTTTGTACCAACACGTGCCAAATCTGCTGCTTCCACAATGGGAAATTGGTTCCATCCAGCTTCTTGATATTGTAAAGAGCAGTGTCCTGTGATCCAGCCATAGCTACGCTTCACAGTAGTTTACTTTCCTGGGAAAAAGTCTGCAGAGTTTACCCTGTAAACTGACCTCTGAACTAATATCAACCTGTCAAATGAACCAAGAAAGCTTCAGATTCTGCATAAATTTCGGCAGAGTCTCCTTTGTAAAATGGCTCTGGTGTACTCAAAAACAGACCAAAAACAGCTCAAAAACACTGTCTCTCTGACACTGTAAGCTGCGGGTAAACCTGTCCTGCACCTGTACTGTCTTTGACAATCCTGTCACTGTCCTGTAAGCATAGACTGCGACAATGCCTCAACGGCAATAAAGCAAAGATGCAATCCCAACTGTCTAACTCACAGTCAATACATCCTAGCTGCCTATCTAAGGGTGCTCGAGGGATCGCTCCAAGACCTGTATCACCGAAAGGATCTCAACATTCGAGAATCCCCCAGCTCAATAAAACCTCACTTGACCCTCAACAAAGGCTGCAGTAAATCTGACAGTACATAAACTTCCCACAAAGTCATACATCCACAAATTTCCCAATGTATGCTGTAACCGCTGCGGCGGTTGTTTGCTGCGTGACTCATAGCCAGCAAACCCTCAACATACATACATCATCTCTGACAATACATCCCATGTGGAAGTACCTGCAATGTCAGGATGAAATCTAGAATATCAAGCAGCAAACACAAGCTACCTGATGAACCAGTGGATGTCGCCTACAGTCTGTGTGTAGATGCGCCCGTGTCGTATGTGACACGCCTCCAAGAACTGTGAGCCGTCCTTCGATGTGTAGATAGCCACAAATCAACACTCTGGGAGTGTCGATATCCTCAGCACCTGCAGTCGTAGGCCGAAAACCCCAAATTTGCAGAGTCGGATCTGCACCCGTCGAGACCACGTAGTCGAAAATGGCTTGCGCAGACCTTTGTCGAAGTCGAACGGTGGCCGAGATGACCTCAGAATGAAATTCTGACAACACCTAGCCCTTCGAGCTTCCCCACGAGATTTGGGGCCGTGTCTTCGCCTGTCGAATTTCACTCCAATCTGAGTTGGTGACTCTAGCCTCCTGCAGTGCTGCCCCGAGCCTCAATTTGAGCTCTGATACCAGTTGAAGGAGTACGAGCGGAAGTGCGACGCGAGAGAGAGTGCGAGAAGAAGAGCACGACGATATGGTGAACTCGCTCTACTGTAATGTGTAGAGCATAGTGAGTTCTTATTAGGTTTTTACAAAAGAATATGTGTACATACCTGGCGGCCCGCCCACTTACCTGGGCGACCACATTGGGCTTTATACCCCAACAGGTAGTACATCACTTCTCTACATCTCTTGTATATTAGCTTGTATGTAGCTTCTCTCACACTTAAAGTGCCACATTGGACTTTAAGTGGGAGGTTGTTGGGGTATAAAGCCTAATGTGGTCGCCCAGGTAAGTGGGCTGGTCGCCAGGTATGTACACATATTCTTTTGTTAAAACCTAATGAGTTCTATGCTCTACACATTACAGTAGAGCGAGTTCACCATATCGTCATGCTCTTCTTCTGGCACTCTCTCTCGCGTCGCACTTCCGCTCGTACTCCTTCAAGTTCCTTCAACACTATGTGTTGGTGATTCCTGGAATAGAGAACTAGCTTGGGAATCTGGCATGGAGAGTATCTTCGACAACATATGTTGGAAGTTTTTGATACAAGGGTGGAAAAGAGCTTGATAAACTAGGGTCATGATGTGTTCATGAGCCCAAAGCGAAAGGCCAAGGTGCTACCCTCACCCTGGTTATATCAGCTCAACCCTTACCATACTTTCCAACTCTGCAAAAGTGACAGAGTTGGGAATTCAGCTTCTCCACCCGATGCTTTTGGACTTGGCAAGGAGGAAATGATGAGGTTGCTCTGGAGGCGCATCCTTTTGACAAAAGCTGCAATCTGAATGAGTTGCGTGCCGTGTTAATCTCACCCAGCTTGAGTGGAAAACTCATCAAAGAACCACTTTCGCTCAAGGAGGCATATAATGGGAACGGGAACATGCTAGCTTGTTGGACATTGACTCTAGAAGAGGTTTTGGAAGTTGGGGAGAGTTCAAAATAGAAAAGCATCCAAAAAGTGTAGTTGGGATTGGGAAGTTGTTGGGTGGGGACAAAATGATGAGAAGAAGGTTGTAAAAAGTTATGGAAGGACTCAAAGTATAGTATGCGGGTATTGTTCAGATGGGCATGTGGAGGCAAAAAAGGTGTATGTGTGTGGAGAAGAATGGCATTGCCAAGAGGAGAATGGGCTTTTAACGTTTGAAATACATTAATGTGGGAATGGTTACCGTTTGCTTATTAGGAGTACTGAGAGAGAGGGGCCAATGGGGGCAAAGGAATGGCCCTGGAGACATGGCAACAACATGCATGAACATGGAGCGACCGGACAAACCATCATGCAAGATAATGCTTGGTTGAGGTGGGGGGGGGGCGGGGGAAGAGGGCCCTCTCTGATGTGATGGGTCCCCATTATATTAGCAGACATGCACAATGCACATGCATGGGAATGGAAGAGGAAATCCCCTCTTTGAAAATTGAAATGCAAAGGCAAAGTTGCAAGCTCCCAACTTCCAAGCTCTTCTGTATGTACAGAGTGTGCGTGTGTGTGCTTTGTTTTGTGCCTTCTCTCATGTTGATTCTTGAGAAAGGGGATTTCATCCAGACTGGCAGCAGCAATATTCTCTCGCTCTCGTGTTCCGTAAGGTCTTCTGCATTTGTACCCCTCTCTCCTCCCCTCTTCTCTAGGCTAGACTCTACTCAGTCTACTGTGAGCTTCCATTGCCATCAATTTATATTATACTCTTTCTCTCAGACTCTCTTTCGCTTCTTCCCTCCAGAAACAGCTTCCTTCAGAATATTGGGCTTTTCATATAGATTTGCACACGCTCACATCCGTATCCATCCATCCGAGGTACCTAAAGCTATAAGCTTGCCTACTAATAAAAACTTCTTTCTTCTTCCTAACTTCCTGCGTTGAGTCGCCCACCCCCACCTCGACCTTTTCCATCAAAGTGCTGTGGCTGCGCTTACTTATTATACCCACATTGGTGAATTCACTTCTTCGATATCTGTGTGTAGGTAGGTATGTGTGTGTGTGGGAATGTCTCTTCTCTGCTAAAACAATCTTCCCAAGTTCCCTTGTGAGTCTGCGTCACTGCGTGTATCCGTTAGGCTCAATTACCGCAAACCTACACTGCTTACGGCCTACAGGCCCCAAGTTCGAAATTTAGTTCTCAGCTCTCTCTCTCTCTCTCTCTCTCTCTCTCTCTCTCTCTCTGCCCCCATTGTCATGTCACTCTCTGACCGCAGAGCCTGTCAAAGGTCTTTGTAGCTTCTATTAAGCGTCGAAGGCTCGAAGCTCCTACTCTCCCTCAGTCCCTCTCTCCACACACACACACACACACGCACGCACGCACAACACATTCAAAGCACATCCATCACCTCAGGCATAGACCCTTTACCTATGCTATTGAATGGGCTGGTAACCTCTTGAAGGCAAGACAAATGCTCAGCCGAAAGAGCCTGATTTTTTACCACTGCCAAGGCTGCTCCTCGAGTCCCTCTCCTCCTCTTCCTCCTCATCATCATTGATATCGATGAGCAAGCAGAGACTACCCACAATGTCAAAAACCAAACCCAAGGGCTGCGCTACCGGCTACATCAGCTAGTTAACAAGCAAGTCTGCAGGGAGTTGCGCATAGGCATAACACAGGTATGCTGCCAATCTCAACAAAGTCTTGATTTGAATGATAGTGGCCACACCAGTCTTGTAGCTCTTGGCAGGTGAAGTGCTCTCATGGGCTGATAAGTTGGATACAAATTTGCATTCTGTTTGTTTAACACGGTTGATGAAGTTCACAAAGAGTTGAGTTTGATTCCTTAGCCAATCAATCCAGCCGTAGACTTATGCTGTTACAATCGGGCTCCTCCCAGCTATTGTTAGGAAAATATTCTGCTGTGATGTCCTCACAAAGCTGTGGTTATACAATTTCCATTAGCATTAGTCAATGGCTTATTCTCTTCACAAATAGGCAGGTTGATTGACTATAGCAATGATACTCGCCATCCTGTCCTTCATTAGTCTGGATTGCCAGCCAATATGCATTAGGCTTTTCAAAGTCTGTAGTCTTCTCATCTGCATTTTTGTGTGCATTGCTTATTCGATGAACCGACAGTGCATTGCAAATCTGTCACATTAGGGTTCAAGTCTAAACCTATGAGAGCTTCTTTTGCGTGTGGAAAAGAGATTAAATGAATATAGTGCCACCAATTTGTTATTTTCAAGTCAGGAAATGTGCGAGACTAGACAAAAGATTTGTCCATCCAATTCTTAATGGGAGTTCTTTTCAACAGGTCTTTCAGTCATGAAAGGATTACGGTCACGGTCTATGTCGCAGTTCGATAAGAACCCATTTGATGTTATGCCAGATGAATTTGTAGATCAGCGCAGCATAGATGGCACGAGCTCTACAGCTAGCTTTGATCGTTTTTGTGCAGACATTCTTGGTGAAGGGCCCTTAATGGATGGTCCATGCGACCCTTTTTGGGATGCAGATGATTCTTCTACGAGTGCATCAGTGGACTCATCTCCCCTTGGTTGGCCGTCTAATACCAGGGATAAGTCTCGCCTGGCCAAGCTGCATTCTCTTCCTCGGATTGTAAACAACAAGCGAGCAGTTGAATGGGACGAGGATAAGGATGCAGAGGCAGAGGCTATTTCTGATGTCTCCGGTCAGTTCCGTATTCATTTCACGCTTTGCAACTATGCCTCAATGTCATTTTAGTGAGGGATGTATGTCTTGTTCCCAACAGAGATCGAGATGATGAAAGACCGCTTTGCAAAACTTCTTCTTGGAGAGGACTTGTCTGGGGGTGGAAAAGGTGTTTCGAGTGCACTGGCTATTTCCAACGCAATCACAAACCTGTCAGGTACTGATTCTTTTCAACTGGTTATGCTTGCTTTATGGCAAGCTCCTTTGCTGTTTGGGTTTTTTAGTTGCTGTGACGTGTCTCGTAGCCTCCGTATTTGGGGAACTCTACCGTGTGGAACCATTATCTCAAGAGCGCAAGGCTAGATGGAAAAGGGAAATGGGATGGCTTTTGTCGGTGTGCGACCACATTGTAGAGTTTGTGCCTCAGTCACAGGCCTTAGCAGATGGTAGTGTCATGGAGGTATGCATATCTCCAAGTGTTTATACTTCCCACAGGCTTTTCTACCTTGTATTCCAACAGCCTCCTCTTATTTCAAATTTGCAGGTGATGGTTACAAAACAAAGGTCTGATCTGCATATGAATCTTCCTGCTTTGCGCAAGCTGGACGCTATGCTGATGGTAAGATGTTCTCTTGTTGTGCTAATTCCATGGCATCATGCTACGATAACGAATTTGAATATCGAGCTGCTGCTCATACAGGATTCTCTTGATGGCTTCACAAAGCCAGAGTTCTATTATGCTGATCGGGCCCGAGACACAGCTGAAAGGGATGGGGATATGAAAAGGCAAGATGAAAAGTGGTGGCTGCCCACTCCAAGAGTTCCTTCTGATGGCTTGTCACAAGAGGCTCGAAAACAATTGCAACAACAGAGGGAAAGCATCAACCAGATTTTAAAGGCCGCATTGGCCATCAATGCACAAATTTTATCAGAGATGGAGGTCCCAAGTATCTATTGGGATGCTCTCCCCAAGGTGCATTCCTGAGTTTACTTTGTGAGTTTTAGAACGTTTCTCAAGGAATGGAACTGTGCTTACCATTCTCCTTGTGTGCATACGGTCTACGCAGAATGGCAGGTCAAGCTTGGGAGAGGGGCTCTACCGCACAATTACGTCTGAGAATTTCTCTCCAGATGCCCTCATCGCTACCATCGATTCCAATGATGAGCATAATGTTTTGGAGTTAGTGAACTGTGTAGAGGCTGCCATCCACATCTGGCGGAGGAAGCTTCAGACGAGACAAATTCAGGCGATTAAAGATGGGAAGAATGGTTCCAAGTCTTCCTGGGGACTATCGAAAGAGGGTGCTATTGATCCTGAAAAGCGTGAGATGCTAGCTGAGAAGGCTAAAGGTCTGTTGCTTTTGTTAAGGCACAAGTTCCCAGGCCTTCCACAGACAATACTTGACATTAACAAGATCCAATACAACAAGGTGTCCCTTTTGTGCTTATGACATTAAAATAGAAATTGCCTTGTTTGTATGAATGTGTAGTCATCGAGTGTAGTCATCGATTGTGCCTGGATTGCATGCCATTGGTTCATGATACCTTTGTTTTTTCATGTTCAGGATGTTGGCCAATCAATTCTGGAAAGCTATTCCAGGGTGCTAGAGAGCTTGGCTTTCAACATCCTTTCTAGAATAGATGATGTCTTACGCGCGGATGATGCGGCTAAATCTAAGCCTCATCAGAGTTTGTCAAGGACTTCCTCTGTGCACAAAAGCAAGGATAATACACACTTTTCTGGCCTTTCTAAATCTGCTAGTACACATGTGGTTGGGTCGATGTCACCGACAAGATCATCACAGAACAAGTCCATGTCAGATTATGGCCATTGGGGTGTCAAAACAGCTTCAAAGGAGTTCAGCCTAGAGCAACTCAACAAGTCACCCCCTCCTTTCGGCCAGAAGTGGTCGTACTCCGGGAACATGAATGCCATGCAAAGCCCTCCAAGCAGAGATTGACAAAGGGGATCCATGTTTTAGCATATGACAAAAAAGTCCCTCGTGGACCTAGGAATGTCCAAGTATTCATGAGACGGTGTGGGTACTCCGGGAGAATTCATCCATATATGTATGCAATTGTCTAGTGGGGATCTGGTGGGATTTTCATCAAGTTGAGCAGAACAGGCACAACTTGTTATTTGGTATTACGTTTGATGCCCATTACATTAAGGCCGAAGATTGTATTGCAGAAATTATTTTTGGAAGCCAAGCCACTCGTGCAACACGTTGGGTGCTTCAGCTTGTCCCTTGGTCTGTGGGTGATAGGAAGCCGACTTATGATGAACGACCATGAATTCATCTCTGAGAGGAATTTTGGGTGGTGGGCGAGGAACATGATACACTTACGCTGACGATGAAGTGACAAAGAAAAGAGCGAGCCGGAAACAGGGCCCCGCAAGTGCAAGTGGGGACTTCGAGCTGAAGACCCAAATGCTGTACAAATTTTTTGCAGGTTTCTCCTTCTTGGGTTAGTGAAAGGCACTCCATGGAGGTGCTCTGTACTGTAGGGCTAACCTTGTCAAGACGTTACTGATGTACACTAGCTTAGGATTAAACCATTCTTTTTCCTCTCCTCTTGTTTGGTCTCCGTGAAGATAAAAAGTAATCTAAGATCCTCGTATATCGAAAGTAATCTACGTTAGGGGGATTGTGGGCCGTAGATTTGGAATGTGGGTATCTTAGATTACTTTTGTAATCTAAAAAAGTAATCTAAGATAAAAAGTAATCTAGGATTCCCGTCTATCGAAAGTAATCTATAGGGTACCCCATTTTGCAGGTGTGGGGTTTGAACTCGTGAACTCACTCATGAGAGCCACATGCGGGCAGGGCAGGGTGGGATCTATGTCAAGGGGATTGTGGGCCGTAGATTTGGAATGCGGGTATCTTAGATTACTTTTGTAATCTAAAAAGTAATCTAAGATAAGTAATCTAGGATTCCCGTATATCGAAAGTAATCTATAGGGTACCCCATTTTGCAGGTGTGGGGTTTGAACTCGTGAACTCACTCATGAGAGCCACATGCCCTAACCACTTCGCCATGCACGTGTTCTGAAGTGTGGGCGCTCTAATATACTTAAAACACGTATGCAAAGTGGCAACAGCCGAAAGTAATGTACACGTATGCAAAGTGGCAACAACTGAAAGTAATGTAGGATACCTTAGATTACTTTTGACACTGCCACCTAGATCACAATCTCCCTGCCGTAGATCCCACCCTCCACCGCTCGTGTCACTTAGTTTCGAGGGTCGTCTACAACAGAATTTGAAGGGTTTGATTAGTTGTGTCTGCACAATCTAAGGGTTCGTTCAAATTGCACGGCAAAAGGGGGTAGCCATGTCAAAGCCTCCCCTGGCCGTCGGACCACGCGGCACTTCCTTCAAAGTGAACACTAGGGTAAAACCCCTCCTAAAGGACATTGAGATTGTCACAAAGCGCATTCGATGCACGATGCATCAATTTCAACAAGGTGTGGCACAAATGAAATCTTGTATCAAACGCTTCCATTTGAAGTCGACGACTGTCCATTAGGAAACAAACCTGACACACATTTCAAATTTGTTGTGTTAAAGTTTTCCCCCAAAAGCAAGGCAGTGGCACACCTAGCAAGTCAAAAAAGGACAACACCCGACAAGATTTGAACCACAGATCTCGTGAATCAAAAATGGACACCATGCAAACCGTCCCACCCCTCTCACCAACTTGTGTTCGTTGAAGGGACCCAGACATTCCTTATCCTTTGTCCTTATGTAGGGGGGTGTCCTTTTATTGGGGGTTTTAGCCTAGCATGGTGGAAGGAATAACTTCCACTACCTTCTGCCTATCGCTTTCCAACTCCACCCAACCAATGTGAACCGAGCCTACGCACTTGGTTTTGACGGCCCGGTTGCTTGTTTATTGAATCACATGTGTATTTTGATGAGGTAGGGGGTCAATTAAAATGAAACAAGTTTTACTTGGCATGCATTGCCATGGAAGTTTGTCCCTAATGCTATTTTTAATACAATTTAGACATGAAATAGAATCCTTAGTAGGCAAGAAGTCAAGCGTAATATTATGGTGTGCACTAGTGAGAGAGTAGTTAGGATCAAACTGAGCGTGCCTTCACAAGTGGTCGACAACTCCTTATATTGAGAAGCTACAACTAACCGCGATAATCTTGGCACATATAGGTGGGTTCACACTAAGGCTTGTCCAACCACACAACACACCTCCCCCCTTTGGGAGAAAAAGATGGACATCTTTTTAGAATTTTGGGCTAGGAATAGACTCGACAAAAGGGATCAACTCTTATGCCTCATTCGGAGAGAGTGATTATTCGACGGCTTCGGGAGCAGAGACTGAACTTGGGGGATAGACTTGTCATCATGCCAATCATCATCAAGACATGGAACTTGTACATCTCGCTTATGCAAACATTAGGTCCCTATCCCAATGTAATGGAAAAGATGATGAAGGACAAACTAAGGATTGGACACGATATTTTTGCGACATACATCCATCTCCATAAGGGTAATGGTAGGCTTGACTTGATGCTCAATTGAATAGGAAAAACTTTGTTAAAGCAATGAAAAACTAAAACATTTTTAAGAAAAACCAACTAACTGAAATTGAGAAGGGAGAATTGCATCTTTGGAACTCTCTCATCAACAGAAAACACCTCTACAACGATGTTGTAGTAGCTCTAGTTGCCAAGCAGAAAACTTTCATCCATGGAATATCGAAACGAGGACTTGTTGTTGCTGCCATTGGAGTGGTCTGCACCTTGATATGCGACATCACCATCAAGAATAAAAGGCATTTTTATGAAGCAATCATAAAATTCAAACACAATAATAATTAGGCAACGTTGGAGCAAGGTAATGTGTTGCATGAAGCAATCGGGACTAGTTGGGGATGCACAAACACAAGGTCTTGTATGTTGATGGGATTTGCGTGGCAGTGGGCATGGGTGATGTGGTAGGCATGGCAAATGAAGGCATGCGAGATTTTGCTAAGAGGCTTGTTTGTTTGAGAAATCCCATGTTGACATGACACAACATTTGCAAACTCAACTCTTCCCTAAAAAACAACTTTCTGTTCTTCCTTGCATCTAGGTGGTAACCCTAGATTTAAAGAGTTTCATTTTTCTCCCTTCACCTACAAACCCATCCCCAGCTGGGTATCGAGCCATATCTTCAACAACCAAGTTTACCTGTAACTATGTTACTTTTCAAAAGCCTCAAAACTATTTGGATGCTTTAAGGCATAAAGCCCATCCACATCGAGAAACTTTTCCAGCTATGAATCTTGGATTTGGGATATCTTTGCAAAATATAGTATTATCGGAACACCCACAATCCAAAGTTTTGATAACTTTTTCCAAGTTTGAAAGCTTCCAAACTTGGCCTTCATTCCTCTCTTAAAGTTTGTACTCCTCTCTAATAAGTTCAGATTTTCCCAACACTCTTACCCTTATACCCTTTGCCTTCACCAGTTTGCTCCTCAAGATGGCCAAATGTAACTAGAAAGAGTTCCTAAAGCCGGTGAAGAGATTCTTTTGGAAAAGAAACACTAAAGCCTCTACGCCATGGCAATGCGCTAAATGGGAGACTGTCGCTCGACCGATGGAACGAGGGGGACTTGGAATTATCAATTTGATTGTCCATAGTGAAGCCCTTTGTGCCAAATTAGTAGTCTCTATTGCAAAGCGAGACCATGCTTGGGCTATCATGGCCAAGGAGATGATGGAAAAGGCTAAGCTTCTAAGGAGGGTCAATGGAAATGAATTCAAGCACATGACAAACTCTTGGCCCTAAGTTGGACCGGAGTTGGTGAGGAAGTGCAAGAGAGCAGCCGAGGTACTAGAGTGGGGAGAGTTATTCCAATACTTCCAAAACTTTGTCACTCATTGGTCCCCTTGGCTCTCTAAGGTCATTGACCACTGAAGATTTTCCCCTTCTCTTAGTGGAGTGCCAAGCAATTAGAGGCATGGCAGGGAAAGTATGTAAATGTGGAAGATTGTGCTCTTTAAGACCAATCTATTCCTTGGAGGGAAGAAGATACGAAGCCCTGCGCTACTTATTTGTATACAAATTGTTATGTATTGCTTCCTTCATCATGTATGGATAGACAAAAATCGTCGGGTCTTTGAGGGAGACAAATCTATAGCCAGTTTCTCTAAGATTCTGCAAGAGAGCAAGGAGTTAATCTTGTAATAGGCAAAAAGCAAAGCTCGTAGGATTGGTCAAAGTGTACCCAAGCCGTCATGGCTAGCTAAGAGTATTTAGGGACTTGTCTTGGTAAATTGCTTTTGTACGGCCTCTACCCGAGGCAGTGTATGTCCTTGTTGGAACCCTTTGACCCCCAAGGCATGGTATGAGCTTGGGGTCTCTTTGTATCTTTCTTGATTTTAATATATTCACTCACAATTGTGAGTTTGGGAAAAAAAAGCTTAATTCTCGGAAACCTCAAAGGTTAACTCAACCCAAGTAAGCCTCCACAAACCCACGCTAGCACTTTTGTCCTATTAAAAGCCATTTCAAGAGACTTTTATTTTCCTTGATGAGATCCCTGAGGTCAAAACACGTTGGCCATGTATAATAGAATCTCTTGTCATTACTAGCTTGGAAATTCTTGCATGCTTGGATTCTTTAGTTTGTAGTGCCATAGATGCAATGTAGAAAATTGGATGATTAGGCTATCAAATGTATTTTTGTTGGTTACAATCTTGAAAGCAAAGGCTATATGTTATACCATCCGTAAACAAAATGTATGTTGGTCTCATGAGATATTGTATTTGTGGAAGATTTTGTTCAGCCTATGTTATCATGTACCAAAGACAGTTATGTAAGCTCACATGACATTTATGACAATTTGTTTCCTCTTTTTGATGGAGGAAACTTGAATGTAATGTCCAATGAGGCACATGTACAGCTTATGGGGTTTCTGAAAATGTTACAGATTGGCCTATTATGTCATAATAATCAATATCTAATTCTCCTAAATGATTTTCTCATGTCAAACTGATCATTTAATATGGGGAAGTGCCAGGGGAGAAAAAGATACCAGACCGGCCACAATAGGGATCCAAAGGAGGGAAAATAGGGATCGAAAGGGGGGGCCATCTGCAAAAGAGCAATGTGCAACAATGGGCTTAAAAGACCCTAAGGTTCAGCCCATTAAGACTTCCAAAATGCTAAGGTTCCAAAATTCAAAGGTTGTGTCCAAAGGTCAAAGCTTAGGAAATTTGGATGCTTTGTGTGTGTGTGTACAAAAGTCTTCACAAGTCCCTACATAGGAGAGGATGAGCCCAAGAAGTAGGGGATGAGAGAGAAACACCTACACATACTCACAAGCTTCATTTGTACACAAGGGGAAAGAGGGACATGTGTCAGCTCCCTAGGCCAGACGCCCACAAGGTGTACTCAAATCCTATTGGATTGGAGGTGGACCAATGAAAATTAGGCTAGAGTAAATCTAGTTTAATTAATTAAAAAGCACTTAATAAAAGAACCAATAAGAATAGACTATTGGACAATCTCTCAAGGGATCCAATGAGCATTCAACAGCCCAATGGCTTGCCTGATTCCTATTGGCCAGGAAGCAAAGGGGTCCAATGAGAGTTTAGTTGAATTAATTAATTACCTAAAGCTCTCACAAAAGGGGAAAGGGGGACACATGTCAGAAGGCTATCACTTATGCTCCTAAAATCCTATTGGCTAAGCCTGGGGAGGTCCAATGGGGTGTCTGCATGAGCAAACAGCCCTTTGAGGTCCAATGTGATGCTTGTGCTGATTGCCTTGGAGTTGTTTTGCTCCAAGAAGGGCACACCATGAAGGTGCCAAGGGAAGCGTGTGCGAGTGCAAGTGCGAGAGCAGAGAGAGAAAGAGAGACCTACTTTGGGTGGAGCGCACAACAACGTTATCCTGTTGTTTGCAGCTCCTTATTCTGTTGTGTTAAAGAATAAGTGTATACATGGTTAAGTTATTAGATGGGTTAATAGTAAGTGGGATGTCCGGCCAGTTGGCTTGAATCCCAACAAACTCCCACTTGAAGGCCAACGTAGCCCAAGTGACTTGCTATGTACAACCATGAAGCAATCTAGTGGCTTCAACCTATACCCATCAACTCACTGCAATGTGTAAACCGCTCCAAAGCTAAGCCTTTCGTCAAAGCATCTGTTGGGTTGTGGTTCGTGTGTACCTTGACCAAATCAATGAGCTTTTTGGTCAAGAAATCTCTCACAAGATGATACCTGACTTCAATGTGTTTCGATTTGGAGTGAAACATAGGATTCCTTGCCAATGCAAGAGCACTTTGACTATCACAATATATCACTGGAGTCTCATCAATGCCAAGATTTATGACCAAGCGAGATAACCATACAACCTCTTTACTTGCATTCGACAATGCAATGTACTCTGCTTCCGTAGTGGAAAACGACGTACAATCTTGAAGACATGACCTCCAAGATACTGCTGCTCCAAAAAATATGAAGACATAGCTAGATGTTGATCTTCTATTGTCGACACAACCCGCATAGTCTGCATCCGCATAACCCACTATGGATGCATCACTGTTCCCGAAGCGTAAACACCTGTTGAACGTACCTTTGAGGTACCTAAGAATGTGCTTCATTGCTTCCCAATGCTTGCTGCTAGGATTTTCCATATATCGGCTCACCACTCCCACTGCAAAAGCAATGTCTCGTCTTGTGGCCACCATAGCATACATGAGACTGTCCACTGCCGAAGAATATGGTACCTTAGCTATTTCAGCTCGCTCAACATCAGATTTGGGCGCATCTTCCTTGCCGAGTTTCAAGAATGCCTGCATTGGGGTACTCAATGCTTCCCCCCCTGCATATTGAAATGCTGCAAAAATTTCTCAATGTATGTTTCCTGAGATAACTCAAGAATGCAACGTTTGCGATCTCTTCTGATTCGCATGCCAAGAAAGTGTGTAGCATCCCCCAAATATTTCATTGCAAAATTATTGCTAAGTGTTTTCTTCAAGTTGGCAATTTCCGCAATGGATTTCCCAGCTATAAGCATGTCATCAACATACAAAACTAGAATGATCATCGAGCCATCATCTAGCTTTCTTGTGTACAAGCATTGATCCTCTTCGCTCCTTTTTATATCCTTGAGACCTCATACATGCATCAAATTTATGATACCACTGCCTTGAACCCTGTTTTAAACCATAAAGTGCCTTTTTGAGCTCACATACTAGCTCCTCACGAGATACATTCTCCTGAACAAACCCTTCAGGCTGCTACATGGAAACATCCTCATCGAGATCTCCGTGAAGAAATGCTATCTTCACATCCATATGGACAATTTCCATGTCCTCAATCACTACAAGACCAAGTACAGTTCTAAGCATTGTCATCCTGACCACAGGCGAGAAGATTTCATCAAAATCGACTCCCTTTTGCTGTTTGAACCTTGTGGCTACAAGTCTAGCCTTGTACTTTGGATTTGGATCACCTGAGGTAAATTTCTTCTTGTAAACCCATTTGCAAGGTAAAGCTTTTGCATCATTTGGCAGTTCTACCAAGTCCCAAGTGTCATTAGCCAGAATCGAGTTATACTCAGATTGCATAGCCTGCTCCCACTTTACCACATCATCCGTATCATGGCTTCTTGGTAGCAGCTGGGCTCACCGCAATCGGTCAACATGATGTAATCAAGACCTGGCTCGAAACGTGAAGGTGGACGAGAGACTCTAGTAGACTGTCTCACTGCTTGACCATTGCTATACGCTCCCTCTAGAACATTGCTAGTGGAAGGTACATCACTAGCCCGCTGAGTTGATTTCACTGTCTGTGAGGGAACATCCTCAAAAGTGACTCTCCAAAACTCTATTTCCTTGATAGGTTGTTTATGCATCTTCAACTCATTGAAGATCACATTGAACTACGGATGACGAGATTCCGAGTGCCATAGACGATGTCCCATCTCTCCATGTGCACCATATCCAATGAAAATACATTTGTGTGACTTTGGCTCTAACATTTGTCGAAGTTGTTTAGGCACGTGAGCATAAGCTTCAGAACCAAAAACACGTAGATGGTCATAGTGGGGCTTATGTTTAGACCATAACTCTTCTGGAATCTCATAATTCAATGGTGTACTAGGCGAATGATTTATAATGTGCACTGCAGTCAAGACGGCTTTTGCCCAAAAGCATTCTATGAGATTTGCCTTAGAAAGCATGGCTCTGAATCTTTCCTGAATCGTATGATTCATGCGCTCAACAACTCCATTTTGAGCTGGTGTGTATGGTGCAGTAAACTGCCTTTTAATCCCCCTTTTATCACAGAAATTGTCAAACTCCTTGGAGACATACCCTCCACCATTGTCAGTCCGCAACCTCTTGAGTTTCTTTCCAGACTGATTCTCAACGAGTGCTAAAAATTTCTGGAACACAGGAAGAACTTGATCGTTATGTTTCAAAGGATATGCCCACACCTTTCGAGTAGAGTCATCTATGAATGTCACAAAATAGCTGCCCCCCCTAGAGATTTGGTTGACATAGGACCACAAACATCACCATGTACTAAATCTAGAGGTTTAGCTCGCTTTTGACCCAATGGTAAGTGCACGGACCTAGTCTGTTTGCCATAGATACAGTGCTCACAAACAAGAAAGTCAACATATGACAAGATATTTAAGTAGCCAAAACGAGTTAGAGTTCTCACTCCTTTTTGGCTAATATGACCTAGCCGGCAATGCCACAACTCAGTAGACGACAGCTCGGCTATAGATATGTAATCATGACAAATATCTGACACATGCATGGAATACAAGGTACCATGCTTCTGACCTCTGAGCACAACAAGATTACCTTTGCGTACTATCCACGAACCATTGCCAAATGTGGTGTTGTAGCCCAAATCATTAAGCTGACCAAGAGAAATCAAGCTTTTAGTCAACTTGGGCACATGTCTGACATTACATAAAGTAAAGTGCGTGCCATTCCTTAGATGCAATTTGACGTTTCCTACACCCTCAATGTCTAGTTCATAAGCATCACCAAGTCTCACTTTGCCATAAGAGAGAGAATAAGTAGAGAACCACTCTCTATGTGGTGTCACATGAAAACTCGCACCAGAATCTACTATCCAATTCTGTGCATACTGCGCATCTTCTATAACAAGAGCCTTGACAGGTAGATCTGCTGTGAAGACCAATACCTTAGAGGTAAGTGGCATAACAACCACTGGAAGAGTCTCTACAATAGGAGCATTTGAAGACTCTAGCACATTGATCTCCTCTAACTTTGCTTTTCCCTTGTTTGAATCCTCAGACTTAGAAGTTTCATCGGGTTGTTTATCCTTCTTGCTTTGCTGCCATTTCCTGCGATCCTTCTTCACATGCCCTTTTTTATGGCAGTGATAGCACTCAACATTATGCATAGAACCCCGAGACTTACTGCGTGAGCCCCCACGTTCCTTGATTTTGGCACGACTTTGAGTGCGACCCCTCTGTCTATCACTAGCAACATACGCATCACCATCCTTCTTTCTTTCGAGAGATTTCTTGCGAATCTCCTCGGTAAACAGACTCCCAAGGAAGTCATTGTACACTAGACCGATACCAGGTGCTGAGTTGAAGCTGAGTTGCTAATCGTAGTACAGAACGTATCCCAAGACAAGGGTAAACTGCATAGCAAGAATATATATTTGATTTCCTCATCGAAGACCAAACCCTGAGTGGTCAACTGAGTGAAAATGATATTGAACTCATTAATGTGAGAAGAAATAGTGTCCTCTTCCTTCATAATAAGGTCAAACAGCTTCTTCATCAAGAAAACCTTATTAGTGGCACTTTTGTTCTCATAACTGGAACACGACTTATCCCATACATCTCTAGCAGTCCTTTCTCCAACTATAGTAAAGTACACAGATTCAGCCAAATGCAAACGGAGGGTAGATTTGGCCTTAGCATCAAGTTTCTCCCACTCAACATCTATATACTCACCCTCTGGGTGCTCCATGATAGGATCCAACTGGACTTTTTGTATAAGAACATCTTGAATCTGCTCTTTCCAGATAGCAAAATTTGTCTCATCAAATTTTCGGATATTGTAAATATCGTTTTCACCACTAGATGACATGGCTGCAAGCTAAAGATAATATGGCCATAAACACTGGTAATTCTGGAAAAAATTTCGGCAGAGTTTTCCCAAAAAACTGATAGATTCTCAATCCAAAACTGTCACAAGAGACCAGTAATGCATAAAAAGTAATGCTCTCAAAGCATAAGACAGGCGCATCAACCACTAACTATGCATAAAAAGTCAAAAGCTAACCCAAGATTGCCAACACGGCGTCAAATGCACCTAGCCCTCTCTATATATGTCCTATGGCGAGGCCACAAAAAGGGGGTACTTAAGCAACCTGTATCACCGAAAGGATCTCAACATTCGAGAATCCCCCAGCTCAAGAAAACCTCACGCTATCGAACCCCACAAAAGGTTATGCAAACAAGAAACCAGCCCAGTCTCAGAAAGGGCCCCCGAGCTGAGTCTCAGAAACGGTTGGGACTACCAGAAACAAGCCAAATGGGCTCCACAAAAGGTACATATGGCAGTTTCCGCAACTCAACATACATCCACTGTCAACAATACTGCAAGGTGCAGTATAGACGCTCAAACAGGTGCTAAACAAAATGTGCAAGCAGTAAACAAATCCCTGCGGGGAGTAAAACCGCTCTCAAAAGAGCTCAAGCACTATCAAAAGTACCAAAACAATGCATATCCACATCAAATACTCCCACTAAAATCTGTGCTGATGCAAAACACTGCAACATGTAAGAAACCTGGATGTCCTGTATGTATGCAAGAAACCTGGATGTCCTGTATGTATGCAAGAACCTGTATGCAAGAACCTGTGAGGAGTTGGATGCCTGAAAAACCCGAGACAATGTCGATGCCAAAAAGTGCTCCTAATTAGTCCATAAACACAATAGCACATAATAGCCATAAAACAGCTATATACCATCCCAAAAATAGTCTCTCAACAACCTACACCTGTGTCCTGTACCTGTACCTGTACCTGCAGCAAAAGTGGAGTTGAAAAATAAAACTCCCGAAGCGTAGCTCGGATGAAGCTTTCGACTGCAAGAACAACTTCAAAAGGGGGGTAAAACCCTAGGACACGTACTGGAAACGCTTTCGGAACGCTGAATTTATCGATGCCAAAATCGGAAACCTGTTTGAACTTTTAAAAGTACGCGCGCGTGGACGCAAAAACGGCAAGTACAAACCCTGCTCTGATACCAGTTGAAGGTGCCAAGGGAAGCGTGTGTGAGTGCAAGTGCGAGAGAGAGAGAGAGAGAGAGAGAGAGAGAGAGAGAGAGAGAGAGAGAGAGAGAGAGAGAGAGAGAGCGAGAGAGAGAGAGAGAGAGAGAGAGAGAGAGAGAGAGAGAGAGAGAGAGAGAGAGAGAGAGAGAGACCTGCTTTGGGTGGAGCGCACAACAACGTTATCCTGTTGCAGCTCCTTATTCTGTTGTGTTAAAGAATAAGTGTATACATGGTTAATTTAGTAGATGGGTCAGTAGTAAGTGGGATGTCTGGCCAGTTGGCCTGAATCCCAACACACCATAGGGTATGAAAGTCGAAGGCTCGACCCTGTTGAGCAATCTCTAGGCATATATGAAAAGGAACTTCTCGCACTTCTACATGCCTTAGACTCATGGAAGCACTATTTATTGGGGACTCCTTTCATTCTGCGTGAATGGATCACCAAAGTCTTAAGTACTTCATGACATAGACCAAGCTCTCCGACAAACAAATGAGGTGGGCAAATATCCTTTCGCAATTTCATTTTCATATTGCTCGCATTGCTCGCAAGCATAATCAAGTAGCCGATGCACTTTCAAGACGGCCGAGAGTGAATGCGGTTTCCATAGCAACTCACAATGATCTATCTTCTATGATAGATGAGTATGCTATTGATCCCGATTTTAGAAATGTGATTTTAGCCCTTGCGTTAGGGAAGAAAGAGGAACCATTTACTCTACAAGATGGTTATCTTCTCTATGGCAATAGACTATGCGTTACTAACTCACTACATGAGAAAGTAATGTATGAATCTCATGCTCCTCCTTATGTGGGGCATAGAGGGATTCAGTCTACCCTAAAAGGGATTGAAACATAGTTCTATTGGCCTATCATGAAAGCAAACATACAAGAGTATGTTTCTAAATGTGTGGTATGCCAAAAGACAAAGTTTGATAGAGGGAAGCAACCTGGATTGCTTCAACCTTTGCCAATCCCTAAGTCATCTTGGGAGAGCATATCCATGGATTTTATCTTTGGATTGCCTAAGTATATCCATGGGAATATGGATGATAGTAGACAGGTTCAGTAAACAAGCTCATTTTATACCTGTCAAAAAGACTATCAAAGCCCATCAAATGGCAACCCTCTTCATTTCACAAATCTTCAAGTACCATGGCTTGGCAATGTCCATAGTGTCGGATAGAGATCCTAGAATGACCGGTAATTTTTGGAAGGGTCTCTTTGAGAATTTAGGGACAAGGCTAAATTTCTCTTTGGCCTATCACCCGCAAACGGATGGCCAAAGTGAAATAGCAAACCTAACAATTCTTGATCTACTAAAAGACTATGTAACGGAAGTAGATCAAAGGTACCAAGAGGAGAAGTACTTACCCTTAGTGGAGTATGCCTATAATAACATTGTACATACTTCCACGAGAAAAGCACCTTTTGAGGTAATTGAGGGAAAATCAAAAAGTCCCCTGCTACTTAAGGTACATGGGAAGATCTTCGCTGCAGATGAGTATAGCCGAGACCTACAAGAATCTTTCCAAAAGATTAAGGATGCTATCTCTATCTCACAGCAAAGGCAAAAGACTGCTGCTGACAAGCACAAAAGAGCCCAAGCCTTTAAAGAAAATGATTGGGTCTTACTCAAATTTCCCAAGGCTTGATTAAGGCACACGACGGGCAAGAATCCCACGGGACACCAAAAGTACTATGCTAAGTTAGCAAAAAGGTATTGTGGTCCCTTCCAGATTCTTAGGCCAATCAATGAGATGGCCTATCAACTCAAGTTGCCCAACCATTGGCTCATAAACAATGATTTCCATGTGAACCTATTAAAGCCTTACAAAAGAGAGCCACCTCAAGAACCAACTATTGAAGGCCCACCGGAGATCGAGGACCAAGAATAGGTGCTGCAGTCCAAGTCCATTCTCTGACATGAAGACAAGGTACTAAGAGGCGGTAAGACTATCCAATGATAAATCTTATTAAGTTTAAGAAGAAGATGCTAGATGGATGCAAGGCATACAATTAAAGAATAATCTAAACCTTGTCAATGCTTACAATGCTTCCCTAGAGTAAGCAAATGTACAAATGTTAAAAATGAACAAAGTTTTTGTCTTATAAGACTCTCTTTCTATTTATTGTGCACAAAAATGAAATAGTATGCATGCTTAGATCAAGTTTGCGGAGACGACGTCTCCCGAACACCAAGTAGAGCTTGTCACTCTACTATGGAAGATTGATAGGACTAATGTGCAGACATGCTTGCGGCAGCTTAGGCTCTCAAGCGCCAAATGGACTAGTCATCCATTCTGGAACGATGTCGTAGGGTAACATAGGGATCCTCTACCCGCTAGGAAAAAGGAG